>NC_050534.1:3082426-3101722 GCF_002922805.2 Oryzias melastigma
GCAGAAGCAAAAGGTCGTCATAAAATATAAACAATAGCTGATTGCTAAACTAAACAGTCTAAATTAAACTGGGTATCCCTGTCTTTAGACTCTCCTTCCCGGAGAGGAAAAACTCCTAAAAATCTGATTCAAGAAAACAAGAAGAAACCTCAGGGATGTCCACATGAAGGAGAGATCCTCTCCCACGACGGACAAGCGATTAACCAGGACTGTTCAAGAAGAATTAGCCTAACTCTACAACTACTTACTTGAATAGAGTTGAGCCAGATAGAAGATATGCCAGAGGCGTGGTCCACGGCCACGAACAGGAGCACAGACGATCCACCAGGAATCTGAACCCAAAGGGGAGTGGGGAAGAGGAACAACACGTGAATCACACTAAACCAAAGAGAAGCACGGAGAACTAAATAAAAGAAACAACTTTCACAGGAAACATTTTTCAAACACATTGCATTGTGGTCTGTATTCACCAATTTGGTGAGCATTGATGCGCACTGTTTTTTTGTAGAGACTTCTGGGAAATTTCTAGGATAATTGATTTTGGAGATTGGGACCACAGTTTAAAATGGTGAACTCACTGGGCAGTGAGTAGTGAAGGAATCAAACACAACCAACAAATTCATTCTCAAGTTTTTTGTGATATGGACACCATTTTAGAGTCAGATGACATCAGCAAAACAGTGATTGGACAGAGTCGGTCAGAGTCACGGTTTCTATGACAACCACTCTGACCAATCAGGAGTCAGCGCATTGGAAAACCATGCTCATATAAAAAAATGAATTGAAAATGGAAATCTGTCAAACGTTTTTCAAACATTGGACGTGAGACTACCTACTTTTATTGAGACATCAGATTAGTCCATTTATTATTTGAATAACTTTCACTGAAGAAAAAATATAGTAGAAAAAAAATGTGGATAATCAAGAAAATGTATAAAAAAAAAAAAATCAAGAACTATTCTGACAAATAGACTGATAATAATAGAGTAATAGCTATTTATTTCTCTATGAAAGTCTATTGGATTTTGGCTTCTTGGAGCCAATAGGCACCCACTGTTTGTGGAGGGGTCACTTAGTCCAGTTCTCATATACAGTCAATGATTGGAACTAGAGCTGGGTGATATGTTGATTTTAGTGATTATTGAGAAAATGTATGGCGATGTGAAAAAAATGAAACAGCAGTTTTATAAATAAACGTTGCATGATGTTTTTTGAGAGATTTTGCCACTTGTTTGGTGCTGTTAACACAAACGGAGGAGCTACTGTTTACCATTCCTGGCTCTGATCAAAAACTCCTCCATTTAATATACAAACCCTTGACGGTCTCTCATGACAAGCTTCCTTTGCGCTAGAAGAAGCTCCAGGAAAAGTTCTGCTGATGACCTCTCTCCTAAAAAGTGAAGCCTCTCTGGACATAACCAGACTGGACACATTCACCTTAGTGTTACATGGTGGGGGGGGGGTGTCCAACAGCATGTTTGCCAGTGAATACAATTATTCCCACACCCCCTACCAATACAGACAATGTAAGCTCCTTTGTTTGCTCATTTGACTGTGTGGGTGCCATATCCTAAAGCTGGGCGCAGGATTAGTCAGGCATTGTGTCAGCAGTGTGTGATGCAGCGGGGGGGTAGATGCTTGATCAAACATCAGCAGCTTTCATGTGAGGAGGATCTGTGAAATCCTGGGGATACCAGGCATTTAAAGCAGATTTGTTGACTCATGTTGTTTTGATGTAGCGCCGCTCATCAGCAGGGAAACATCGAGGAAGGGTTCTGGAAGCAGATCCTCGCATCACTTCCTTTGATGTGCACGCCGTTCAACACCAGCCAGAGCAGGCTGGGGGGGGGGGGGCATGGAGGGTTCACCTGCCAATGGGGACGCCAAAGGAGGGCTTCCTGTGACGGCCAGGAAGGTTGTTGCTGCTTCATGTTTGGGTAGATCAGAGGTAAAGCTTTTTGGTTTCTATTGGAAAGACTTTAAGGTTTAGTCACATGCACCCTTACAGGGGCTCATCTGTACACATTTCTGCAGGTTTTGGGGTTGTCCTGGTCCGTGGAGGGTTGTAGAGAGGGGAGACCGCAGCTTTCACAGATCCGTTCTGATAAATGAAAGACTTCAGCTGTGTCCGAATTCTATCCCTAACTACTACAAAACCATATAGTGCAGGACCATAGTGCCCTGGATTTCTGGATCGCCCTGGCAATTCAGACACTACTTTTCCTCTGTTTTTCCAAATGCCGGATATAACGTAACCAATTTCACAAAGTAAAAATCGAATCAATATGAACATTTCACCGCATTTATTTATGACTTTACTGTGTTCTGATGTTGAAAATGTGGATGGTTTATTCAAAAATTACATTCAAACACATTTTTTGCTCGAAATTGTTCAACCACAATGTATTATGGTCTAGTGAGCAACTCCCAGTCTCAGTCCAGTACCGGTATGAATATGCGTACCGAGGGCTGGGGACACCTGATTAGCGTATGTAGTTTTACTCTGTATGTGGCCCGGTTCCAAGCAGCCCTCAGACCGGTACCAGTTTGGGACCCAGAGGTTGGGGACATCCAAGATGTCAAAAAGTGACTCGGAGGGGACCCGAGCCATAGTTTGAAGTGAGAATGGATTGAAAATGAAATATCTGTACAACACACCTCCGTCTCACTAACCCAGGAGTCTGTAACCTGCAGCTCCAGATCCACATGTGTCTCTTTTATCTCTCCATGGTGGCTCCTCGGTCAAACATAAAATAAGTCATGGAGACTGCTGACCCAGCCATGTCGACCCTCAGAGTCAGCAGCTCCCCCTAACCAAAACTACCTAAAGAAAACAAATAAACAAAACCTGCAAACTGAGACTACCTGTCATGAATCAGTCTGTTTCCCCCTCAGACCACCAGAGGGAGCCATCGCCTGAGTTCTGACTGTCTTCTGAGCCTCATCTTCACTCCATTTCCCATAAGCCTCTGCCAGCTGTTCCTCATTCAAGCAATCACCACAAACACTTATAAGAAGGTTTCAGGCTGTACTCAGGTGCGAAGTCTTGTTCTGGTTTATTCCTGCAACTCTGAGCGTTACCTCCTACAGTCCTGTTCCTCTCTAAGCCTGCCTCGACCCCAACCTGTCTGTGACCTCAGATCTGCTTCAGCCTCTGACAAACCCTTCGCCGTTCCTGCTAAGTTCACCATGTATTATCCAAGCTCCTTAAATAAAAGACTGCATATGGATCCATCTGATTCTGACTCGTTACACTACCAAGGTCCAACCCCAAACTAAAATAACAAAACCCAGCAGTGTAAGACTGCTGAGGACAAAGAGGGGAAATAGAAAGATAAATAAATAAAAAAGCATTTTTTTAAGTAAGGATTATTTAATTAGCATTTATTTAATTTAGATTAGTTAAATGTATAAATTGATGTCAGAGGTTCCCATAGATGATAAACTATATAAGTTTTTACGTCCCTGTTGACCTGAAGACTTTTTGTTTGCTCAACTCTACCTCCAGAATGAACAAATTTTATATGCAAAAAAAAACTTTTGTAAAAAGTTTGATATTTTATGAATTAAAAGCAGATGTTATCTTGTGCTGCACAACATTAGTTAATAGCTGCACTGAGATGATCCTGTTTGGTACACAGCATCTCTTATTTTGAAAATAAGTTGTTTAAGGCTTCTGTCAAATGTGAAAAAAAAAATCTAATTTTGAGAGATGCTTGGTACTTTTTATATTTTTGCTTTTGTTCGTGCCTAAAATAATTTTAAATAAAATCAATTTTTCTTAAAGGCTAAAGTAAAAGACTATCCGGATCCTTGTAGGTTTTAATGAGTATAAAACAAGACCAAATGGATCTTTTACTGTTAAAGGTTGCTGACCTCTGCACTAACCTCACCCAACTTATCTTTGCAGGTTCCATAAGGGTTCAGCATGCCCATAGAAAAAAAATGAACACGAACATTTTCACTCTACGGATTTACCCATAAATCTTTGTTCTTTAAGTTTTGTGCTGCCATCTGCGTGAACTGTGCAGGTATGCCCCTTTTTTTTGCACCTGTGAGGACAGTTGAAGCTGAGGCCTCCGTGGAGAATGGGTCGGTCCTGTTAAAACATGATTAATGATCAAAACCTTCATTGTATGGAGAGCATCCTCATCTCTCAAACCAAGTTCCCAGTGTTCCTGGAAGAGGCTGAATGACGAAGCTGTTGTTCCACATTACTTATGCGTCTGTGCGCTGGCAGGTAGCAGTAAAGCTTTGGCATTATTTGTGTGAGTTTAAAGCAAACTGTTCACCACAGGAAACGCTTTTCTGACTGAGAGATGTGAGGCGGCGTGCAGACGCAGCCTTTCCTGGGGAGGCAGCAGACCATCACACTGTCAGCAGCACGTTAACAACCAAACCTATTCTCTTTCTGTTGCAAAAACCCTCATTGAGAAAAGAGGAGATTTGTTTTTACTATCAGGAGGGGAGTTAACACCCAGCAGTTACAAACGTATTTTTAGACTTTTCTGAAAAGATTAGGAATCCTTCATTTCTGTTCGATTTCAATAATAAAACCATCATTTCATCGCCTGAGGGGCGTAAGGAATCGCCCATGGCGACCTCTCACTGTGGGTTAGCACAAGAAGTCACATAAAAAAGCCAACACAATCACATTATTCCAGTTCATTTGAATTGTCACGTCAAACGTCCCAATTTGTGCAGCTTACTGGTCTGCAGGTAAGAATGATTGAGGTGGAAAAATGAGGGCAGAGCCTGTCTCCACCTCAGGGATTAAGAGAATGTATATCTAGCTTCACGTGAAAGCGTTTATGGATTCTTGAGCGCCGTCATCAGTGAAGCTTCTGCTTTGAAGACGGTTTCTCTGTCCTCTAATGCCGTCTAATTAAAAAGGTTGAAGCAGCGGAAGTTTGATTTAGGAAGAAAAAGAAAGAATAAAAGGAGAAATGTGCCCAACATGTGAGCATGTATCAATGATTTATGTTGGTAAATAAACGTTAATGAAACAAACTAGTAAACCATTATGTGTGTCGGGCTTTGGTACTTACTTTTATTGCTATTTCCCTTTAAGCAAAAGCGTATATTTTACTGTCTGACTAAAGATTTGAGACAAACGAAGAGATCTGAGGAGAATGAAGCTTTTCTGTGATTGTACTGATGGAGATGAGTGACTTTTATGTTATGTGTCATGGTCTTTGTGTAATGCAACACTTTTAAAAACATAAAATAACTGTCATTCAGTCATCAATCATACTTGAATGTATAGAGAGGTGATGAGGCTGTAGCTTTCTCTTTATCTTATGTGTTTCATGAAGAAATTGTAATTTCTTTAATATCATAATCACTAATTCCGCCCAGGCTGAAGGTCATTGTTGTGTTCTGACTTTTGTTGTCGCTTTTTTAAAGTAAGGATTACTTAATTAGCATTTATTTAATTTAGATTAAATGTATAAATGAATGTCTGAGGTTCACATAGATGATAAACTATGTAGGTTTTTACATCCTGTTGACCTGAAGACGTCTTGTTTGATCATCTCTACATCCAGAATGAACAGATTGTGTATGAAAAGGAAAACTTCGTTAAAAAGTTTGACCTTTTAAGAGTTAAAAGCACATATTATCTTATGATGCACAGCATTGGTCACTAGCTGTCCTGAGATGATCCTGTTTGGTACAGAGCAGCTTTTATTTTGAAAGTTTTTTGAGCTTCTGTCAATCGTAAAAAGAAAAAAAACATTTTGAGAGATGCTAGGTTCTTTTTTATATTTTTGCTTTTGTTTGTCCCAAAATTAGACATAATTCATAGTTATTTGTCTGGACTCACTCAGCCGTGTCCTCCGCCGACCACCAGAGGGAGCCCTCTCCTGAGTTTTAACCAGATTCTCTTCCTCACTCCAACTCCCATCAGCCTTTGCTCCAGCCTTCTCCATGCATGGCTGATCATCATCATCAGACTCACCAGCTTATATACTCACTCCAGGCCACAGTTCAATGAAGTCTTGATTCTGTTTACAGTCAGTCTCAGCAATCCTCCTAGTTCGTTATAGTCTCTGTGTTTTTGACCCACGCCTGTTTCTACGTTTTCCTGCCTTGCCTCTGTGATTTGGACCCTTGCCTGCCCTTTGACGCCGACTATGTCTTGCCCTGAAACTGTCTGCACGTGGATCCAAACGTCTCAGCCTCTGCGTTACATTATAATTAAAAATAGGAAGGTAATCTAAATCCAAATTTCTTAAGGGCTAAACTAAGACTATGCGGCTCCTTCTAGGTTTTGATCAGTAGAAAACTTTTACTGTTAAAGGAGCCACACCATGATTTTCTTCAGCCTTTCACAGTGAGCTATATCCACATATATGATCATATATTCCCTTTGGAACACTAAAAAACAAATGACTCATGAAATATGAGTCATTTTTGTGATCCGTTTTAATACGTGGAAGTTAACCACTCAATCTCTGAGGCTCCGCCTTTCGCTCCTCATTAGTCCCGCCCATTTCACGGCGTCATCCTTGAGCCTGCACATAGACCAATGAGCTTCCTTAGCGTGACCAAACTATGAAAACAAAACCATGTGACTAAAGATCTCTTCAGTCATTGGCCAGCAGCTATGGGGGCGGGTCTAAACAGAAGAGAGAGATGGATGCTGCGGACTGCAAAAGCTTGACAGGATTTTTCACTTATTCTGTTGGAACTACAATAGAGCTTTAAGATGACGTCACGGCAGCAGTCGGTGCTCGAGCCACGTAACAAGATACAGAAAAGAGGGTTATATGTTTTTCAATAAACATCCTAACAAGTAAATGGTTGGAACAATTATTTATTTTGGCTAACATGACAATCAATGCTCTACATTTGTCTGTGGCTCACCGATCGCCTCATTTCTACCGTGTTTACATCATGTAACTGTCGGGTACTGTGGTCGTTTTAGTTCAGTTGTTCCATTCTCGGGTCATTTCATATTCAGGCTGAGGAATCTCAGAGTGAACAGAAGTTCAGTCCGATCGGAAATGAACCGAGACCCCGAGACCACCTGGAAGGATGGGTCAGAGAGTGGTTCCTGGTATAAGAACGTAGTTATTAGAAGGTAGTCCTGGTACAGCTCCGCGGAGAAGGTGGGTGTGTTTTTGTTGTAGTCTGGGGGCGGAGCTTTCAGCACAGACTATTCCTGGAGGGAGCTGTTGGCATCGATCTTACATCAGCACGTTTCCAACCGCTTGTTTTCATGGGTATGGGAGGGGCTGTTGCAGACAGTGCAGGTTTTTACAGGATTTCTCTTAAATGCATGAACAGATCAAAATGCCGCTTTGGGGTTCTTTATAGTGAGGAATGAACAGTAGAATGCATTTAAAACCTCAAAAAGTAGAATTATCATGGTAGGGCCCCCTTAAAGGTTGCCGCCCCCTGGTTTAGACTGATAGGAGGAAGAGGTGGATCTGTACAGGTGAGTCAGAGAAACAGAGACAGGGTTCTGCATGATGGTGGGAGTTAACTGACAGAAACCCTGAAACTGCAGAATCAGAACTGCCCAGTTCTAATGGTTTAATGCTCCACCCATAAACTCCAGAGACTCCTCCCCCCGAGGTCATGTCTTCACTACCAAAATGGATGTCTCCTAATGATATTATTGACAGTTGTAAGCACTTCCTGACGCCTCTTCCTTCCTTTCTGATCCGTCTCATGCTCACTTTCCGTCTCTCATCTTTAATTTGAAGCAGCTTTTAGTCTTTTTAACAACACAGAAAAGTGGCTTCATTGAAATGCAATGAAAACTGCACAGAGAAGGCAAAGTTAACTAATGGGCTCAAATTTTCAAACGAATGCAAGATTAAAGTCAATTGAATCTCCCATCGGGTTTTGACTGAAACCCTTTGAAAAGAAGCCCCACAGTGGGTTTCAGAGATGAAAAATAGGGCTTGTTCTGAAATATTAATAACATTTTATACCCTCATTACAGAGTGCAATAACATTTGTTCAGAAACTTGGTTCCTATCTTTACCTTAAGGGTGTTTACGTGCAGATTTTGGACGACGGGGACCTTCACCTGGTCCAACTTCCATGCTTTGCACCAAATAAAGAGCAGGTGATATCAGGGCGTCCTGCTGGTCTAAAGTCAGGCAGTGCAGTTCGACGTACGGAGGAGAAAAGGTGTCTGAGTCAAAACCTCAGAGACGACTGCACATTCCTTAGAGAGCTTCTCTTTTTTACACCATTATCTAAGGAGCGCACGCAGCATTTGAAGTAAGATGGCCTAGTTTTCCGACTTTACATACCATGAATTAAATATATTTCACTTTTAACACCAGGATTCCTATAAATGAAGTGTTAAAGGAAAAACACAGAACACATTAGGGAAAATTGGTTTCATTCTTCGGTGACAGATTCAGCATTTCTTTGTCTCCGAGCTTACACTGATGTGCACGCCTCCTCTCTCCGCGAACGTCTTTGGAGGATACAAAATGCGTCAAAACTCATATCCCAGCCCGAGACGAAGAGCAGCAGGCCCACAGGAGTGACAGGAGGAAGATCTGAAACTCTTCTGTCATCTGTAATGGGCAAGAAGTCATTAAAAACGGCCTAATTAAGACGGGACATCTGGTCTTTCCTCACGGAATGGATCGCAGCAGAGTACAAATAACTCCTCCATGACAAGTTGAGGGGTGTCATACATCTCAGTGATCGTCAATCAACATGGGACTTGTGGAGCTCTTTCATCATTAATGAGCGACTGCTTTGTTTTTGCTGGATGAGAGAAACAGTTCCACAGAATTTAAGAACACCCGAGCAGAGGTTGGTTTGCCGTTTCGTGCCGCTCCGTCTCCCTTTCATGTTTCCGCCAATTAGGTGGAAGAAACCTTGGCGACACGACTGTGACAGTACGATGTCCTCTGAGCTGCGGAGGGACATTTTGGATTAAAATGGGTCAAATGTTGATTTTGCAACATGAATTACGTGAAATTGGAGTAAAAGAAAGCGCCACCTTCATACTTTAACCGCTTAACTCTGCCGACGTTTAAACCGTTTACACCATCAACGTAATTTCAGTAGATTTTGAGGGTGAAAAGCGTCGTGAGCCGGTTCATTGAGGCATTTGGTTATTGGTACATGGTGTATACTTATATAGCGCTTTCTACCTTCCTCCGAAGCGCTTCACAGTCACTGACCCATTCACCAACTGGTGGGGGCTCCACTGCAGAACATTGGCACCAACGTCCCACCAGAGGCAATTTGGGGTTCAGTGTCTTGCCCACGGACACTTCAACACATGGGCGGGCAAGGTGGGAATCGAACCCGCAATCCTCCGATCAGGAGTTGACCGCCCTACCGCTGCACCATGGCCTGATTTAAAAAGCATTTTTAACAATTAATAAAAGGAGTAAAAGTTAATTATTAACTCATGATTAATACCAAATTGAACCAAAGTCCTAAAAGAATGAGCTTTTATTGAATAAAAAAGAGAAGCTTTTATTTTGGCGGGCATTGTAGTGGATGTTGAAAAGTAAATCCAACAGTTTTTTTTCTTTTTTCATGGCTAAAGTTCAACACATTCTCGTCCCCAAGTCGTTACATATTGATGTCTGGTTAAAACTCCTCTGAGTCACTTTTTAGCCCGATCCGAATACTCCCCTTCTCCCTCCCCCTTAGCCCCTCCCCCTTCGTTCATCCCTCCGTGCTCGCTCCAAACGGAGGGTGATGAAAAAATAGTGTCTAATATTTCGGACGTGTCTTTCGTTCGATGACGTCATCAAAATCACTGGTCCGCTAGCATTAGTGCGGCACTTCCAGCGCTTGAATATCCATAACAACAGCAGTTTTATAACTTTAAAAAGTTTAAAAACTTTAAAATTTACAACGTAAAGTCTTTACTTACATTTAAATGTAAACTTCTGTGGTTCAGAGCGCACCACGTGGTTTACTCCCCCGATAGTGGACTTTGGACCCCTCTGTTTGGAGTGTGAAACTAAAAAAGATAATAATCCGGACACGACTTTGACTTCAACTGCAACTCCAAATCAAGAGAGCGGGCTAAGGGGAAGGGAGGAGGGGAGTGTTCGGATCGGCCCTTTGACGTTTTGGGTGTCCCCAATTTGTTGATCTTTGGCGTGCCGGCTGTTCCCATGAAATCACGGGTCCCAACCTCCGGACCGCAAAATGGAACCGGTTCAGTCCCGGGGCGTGGAGCAAACCGGTACCCTAACCCAGTATCGGTTAGCGTCCGGTACCAGTTCTGCTCCAGAACTACATCTGGTACTGCATCTGATACTGTGTCCGGTGCTGGGTTAGGGTACCAGTTAGGGCATCGGTTCCAAGGACCACTCCACACTATTTGAGGATTGTGGACCTGTGATTATACGAACAGCCAAAATGTCAAAAAGTGACGTCGGGTCTTTAATCAGACGTCAATATGGGACGACTTGGAAGTAAGAAAATATTGGCATATTCCAGACCAGATTCCAGATCTTCTCCTGAGGATTTCCTTCTTGTTCAGCCAAACTCTTGACCCTGTGACCTTGTGTGCTGTGGCACAGGTTTTCGTTTCTTCTGTCTTCCAGGTTCTATGTTTCAGTAAACTTCGGACCCATTTGACGTTTCGGTTTCACGTCCTGCGTAGAGTCCACAACCCTGCAGCCTCACCTCGTAATCACTCTCTTAGTGTTTGTTGTTCACACTCCTGATTCCAGCAGAAGTATTCTTTTTTTCATCATTAAAAATCATGTATCTAACACTGAAGCAGCCAATGCATGAAAATAATTGGAACCCAAGGGTGATATTTGTTGTCCTGACATAATTATTTTGTGGTTCTTGTGTGCTAACACTGATCCACAGAGGGACAGCACAGTCCCACTCTCCGTTTGATCACAGATCACCTGTCGGTTCTCCTGCACGTTTACAGACAGTTTCTACCACTGAGGATTCCCGGAGAGAACGGGAACCACGTCTCTGATCTGACCCAGCGTTTTTTCAGTCCTTTTGAAGTATCACAACCAAACCGCTTCTTACTTATCTTATAAAAAAAGTATTGTATTATTCTCAGTTTGGATTTGTTTAGTTCTGGAAATGAATTATCACTTTAGCTACTGGAGGTCAAGGTATGACTGTGATTATTATTCCCATGGTTATGATAACTCATCATTGGTCACACATATGGGCTGGTTTAGGTAATCTGGTTTTATCAGAATAATCTGGACTAAATATATATTTAGAATAGACTAGAAACACAGTTTTATAATTTAGAGTAGGCTGAAGAGGCCCTATGTACGAGTCCTCACAATTAATGAGACGAGACAGACCTGCCATTTTGGAAAATTCTTCTGCAAACAAGCAAGAATTCTGCTCTTCATAGATATCTTACTTCTTCCTAACAGGGAGAGACCTGTCCACACCCTAAACCTTTTAACACCAGAGATGTCGCTGGTGACTACATTCACGCTCCAACCACTATAGTCCAGACCAAAGAGCTGTCAAAGGACACCAGGGACAAGACTGTAGACCCGAAGATGACTGGAAAGACTAAAGGTAATCAGCTTGGTGTGGAAATATCAACTTTATTAGGAAATGGAAGACATACAAGACCACCAATAATCTCTCAATCTGGAGTTTCACATAAAATTGGGCAAAAATCCCAGAACCACACGGGGGAATTAGTGAATGACCTTCAAAGAGACCTGGTGGTCTGATCTCACTCTGATCTCAGACTTCAATCACTGGCATCTTTTTTGGACCTGCTGGTTACCGTCCAATGATAAAGCTCATCCCTTTCCACTAGGGGTGTAGCGAGTAATCTATCATTGAGTAATCAATTTTTATTCTTACTATCCAACCAGATCAATCTGACAATTGAATTGGATCAATCTAAAGGATTAAAAAATGTTATAAATTGAGATAAATCAATAATCGATTTTGGAAAATACCATTTAGATTGACACGTGGTTTATGTTACTATAACGTAGACACATTAAAGTAAAATGTTTGCCATGGTCTTATAGACGTTTTGGCTAAAGTTCTCCTGAATGGATTTTAGGTCAGAGAATTGGATCCAATCGGATCGTTCAAAATGAACCAAAATCAAAGTGAATCGTGTCAACATCTACAATATGAATCCCGTTGTTAAAACTGATCAATACACCTAGAACATATTTTTATATATAAAATAGAAATGTATACATTGGTATTATTTTCTCTCCTTGGTTTTTTCTGGTTGTCCAACATGTAAACACAGAAACTGGATGCCAGTAGAGTTTCCAGCTTCTTTTTTTTTTTTGTTTTATATTCAGGTTGCCCAACAGAGTCCAGAAGAAAAACAGATCCAAGCAGGAGAACCACTCGCTGTAGAGCTGGGTAAATGTGTTTCAGTTCCAGTTTATTAACTGGGAAGGCCTAATCTTAATGCCAAAAAATGAAGCCACGTGCACAGTGCACGTACAGAGCACTCAAACAATATCCCTTCATGGACCTTGGAAAATGCAGTGTGATAAGTCAATGAAAGAGGTTCTTATTTAGGCCAAAATAAGGCAATTTCTATGTAAATCAGCTGTAGAGCAGGACTTTCTGGAATGCTTCGACTTTTCAATTGTTAATATGAGGCACTGGAAAATAGTTTAGCTTCTTTATATCAGACATATTATCTCCACAAGTATTTTGTTATATTTCTCTAATGTTAATGTTTCCTGCAGTGTTAGAGCATTCTGCTTGGGGATAAATATCCACTCTGCAGCCGTCACTGGTGTGATAACAGTCTTTTATAGGATTGGCTGATTCCCTCACAGATGCAGTGAAGCAGGAACATGACAAACTGCAGGAATACCAGTTTCAGTTGAACTGTTGATGGTTAAACGTCTGCCATTTCATGAATTGACATGAACGTAAACGTGAAATTGTTTTTTGATGATTACAGATCTCTAGTACAAAATGTGGAATTGGTTCAAATCTTGTTCCAGGCTTTTTTTCTTTATTTCACAGCTCTATTCCAATAAAAGAAAGGGTTGCTGTCATACAAATCTGACTGGACACTAACGAAAATGATTAATATCTCCTCCATCATCAATTTTCAAATGTTTGGTACTTCCATGAATAAAGAGGGACATGATCCATGCATCACTACCCAATCCGAGTCCCTGATTGGTCAGTTTGACCTGGTTTAATTTTCAACGTGTATTCAATGCATATGTAAAGTCTGAAAACGGTCGTTAAAACTTTTGTAGCTTGAACACAAGATTTTTGAACGCTTGTTTACATAGATTTTTTACTGAAAGTGGTTTCCTGAATGTGCGTTGCAGAGGGCGGTGTGAACATAACTTTACTCATTACTGGCAGTTCCAGCTCAAACAGCTGTTGGAGGTTTTTGTTGGCTGAGTGAGTGTGATGAAGAGGCTGAGACGTTAGAACGGTTTAATAGAACAGAGCAAGGGCAGGACATAGACAGTGTCAAAAGGCAGGCAATGGTTAAAAACACAGAGGAGAGATAGAGGAACGAGTAAACAGACGTGGGTCAAAAACACAGAATCAAACAAGGACAAACTGCTCAGACTGACGAGTAAACACGATCAAGACTTCGCACTGAAGTTGAGGCTGAAGTGAGCATAAATGCTGGTGGTTCTGATGAGGATGATCAGGTGTGCATGGAGAACACTGAAGCAGTGGCTGATGGGAGTTGTAGTAAGGAAGGTGCTGAAGATGCTTAGTACTCAGGAGAGGGCTCCCTCTGGTGGTCAGGGGAGGACATGGCAGAGTGATATGAGAGAGCTCTAAAGGAAAAAAAATTAAAAATACGTCTTCTCTGTAGGTTTTAGCGAAAATAGAAATATCCAGGAACTTAAAGAATATAATAGACAAATGAAGGAAACAATAACTTCTAGCTTTACAAATTAAACCACCGTACATAATGATTAAGGACCTCTTCTCTCCCACTCAAACAACGAGACTGGCTTTTTATAAGGCGTGGCCCCTCCCATGGGCCAGGCCTTTTCAATTAAGTTTATTTGGGTCAGGCACTATGAAGGCCTGCCAAAGCCAGAGTTTGGATCCTTTAAAAGGTGGAAGGAGAACTGAAAGGGTAAGGAGAACAAATATAAACCAAACAAGTAACAATAAACAAACAAAGACAATAAAGAATGACTTCAAACAAATGTATGTGTGTATCTGTGATGTTTATGTGGACAAGGTACTGGCAAAGATGGTTGTATAGAAGAGCACAGCCCCTGAATGAGCGCGTGTGAATGTCTGTGTAGTATTAGGAAGGGGATGAAGTGATTACAATGAGCCTTCACAAAAGTCAAAATGCTTCTGAGTCTATCTATAAAAATGAACCCTGAGCAACTAAAACCAACTGATTCCAGGAGACTGCAACTGTCCAGAATAAAGGAGCCTAAATCCACCCCGTCTCCTTAGAACGGGCCTGGTTAGGAGCCTCCAAAGTGACTTTCTCAGGGGCAGACGAGCTGAAGAAGACCTTCCCAGGAACCAGCAAGCAGACAAGAATATCCTGCTGGGTCCACAGGGTCAGATCCTTCTGTCAGGAAACGTCCGACCCAAATGGAAACAAGACAAACTTGATTTAAAGAGCAAAACAAAAACAACAATTCAGTCCAGGGCACATTGAAATAAAGAAGGTACTAAGAAGAAGGATAGTTGACTGATAGAAGGGTCTCCAAGGTCACCAAAATTGTCTGATGATTGTCCAATTTGAGACTGCCACCTACCTGCCCCCCCCGCGATTGTTACAACTGTACGGAGGATCTCCATGACCAGACGTCAATGTTGTGAACCCGTCTACCGTGAGTCCAAATGGAGCGACGGCATTGATGCTGCACAGAAATATGGCGTTGATAACACCGCAGTGACTCAGAGACCTTCGTATTGACGAAATGGTGCTGAAAAGAATATAGAGATGACCGATCAGACCAGTTCACTGGCCCTGTGGTAGAGTGTCCACCCTGAGACTAGAAGGTCGTTAGTTCAAATCTCAGCCAAGTCAAAGACTGTAAAAATGGGACCCAGTGCCTCCCTGCTTGACGCTCAGCATTAAAGGGTTGGATTGAGGGGTTAAACCACCAAATGGTTCCCGAGTGTGGCTGTGTCTGCAGCTCACCGCTCCCCCAGGCGATGGGTCAAATGCAGAGAACAAATTTCACACATCTAGGTGTGTGACAACTAATGGGACTTTAACTTTAACATTGTGCTTTCTGGACAAGTCATAGAAAAAGAGCAATGCACATAAGGGGCAAGAAGAGGTTTTTGGGCAACTCCGCGGTTACAGCACAGTCTGTTTCTTGGACAGTGCTCAAAATCTGAGTTGTTAATGACCAGTGGTGCAAAAGGGCCTGCTTTTACTTACTCCCGGGCTACTGGTGGTCGGTAGCACTTTATAGGAGGGCCGCTAAACGGATACATTTACACATCATCCAAACTGCTTCCAGATGGTGATCCGGCTGCCACCGCCCGGTACCCGTCCAGCTGCCGCCTGATTTCGTAAATGGCGTCATCCCCATTGCCTGATGGCCGTCTGACTGCCATGTCTATATTCATGACCACAGCAACGATTTTCAAAAAATTAGGCGGCAGCATAAGGATTAGACAATACCTCAAAGAAGAAGCTGCTGGAACTACAGCGTCAGAACCAAACATGGATACTTTTGCCTTCATTATCTTGTCATTTTCTATTCTAAGTTCTCCATTTCAGCCGTCCATGAATCCTGCTCCATCAGAAGCCACTGATATTGGCTGCAGGATGGAGATTCTTCCAGGAACCTCACAGGCTTTTCCTTGAAGGGCAGGAAGTTTCCTCCTCGTACTGCTTGCTTTCTTCTGCCTCTATCCTCCACTTGTGTGAATTTCTGCTCCCGCTCCATGTGTTAGTTGGGCCTTGGAAAGCTCTATTAGCTGGTGCTACATAAATCAGTCCTGTTGTCATGGTTACTCATCAAAGCAGCTGTCAAAAAGGGCCAGAATTAAAAAGGAGAAATCACTTGGCATCCAAACCGGGACCATTTTTGTTTGTTTCATAGAGACATGAACTGGATGTTGAACAGGAAGGAAAGACAGAAAACCTGCGTGAAGATGTGAAACTACTAAACTTTCTACTTTATTGTGACTGGCTGCTGCTAATGGGATGCCATTCAATCTCAGTTGGGGGGTTGTGATATTATAACACAGCATTCAATTAAAGCACAACTCATCAGGACCTTGCCCCAAGTGCAGGGGTGTCAAACTCAGTCGGACAAGGGGCCAAAATCCAAAACACACCTTAGGACGCGGACTGAACAGGATAAACACTTACTGAACACTCTAAAACTACATTTTTTAAACTTAAAAATCTTAACTTTTTAAACACAATTATGAACTAGATATATAGCATTACCTGCAATTATTCTAGTGTGAATTCTGTAAACTGAATTTGGCCGCTGAGATACTAGTGTTGATAGCTAAAGACACCGAAGCTAACAGCTGAAAACTCTGAAGCTCTTAGCCAGCAAAAATATATGCTAAATGCCAAATTAGCCCTAAAACAGCTAGCATGTAGCTGAAAAAAATAACTCAACGTCAAAATAGATTAAAAACTGAAAAAAAATAAAATGCCAAAACAGCTAGCGTGTAAGTATTAGCTTGGCTCCAATATACCCTAAATAAATCTTGGAAAATGTCAAAATCGTCCAAAAAGTCCACATAATGTCAATTTTTAAAACGTTAAAACCGTAACTTTATAACACAATTATGAATAATAAAAAAGGCTTAGTGCAGAATGTTGAACTTTGACACGTGCGCTCTAGTGTGTTAACAGGTGAAAGAGACTTTGATAATAGGCCCTCTTTAAAGGCCTTCATTGGTGTGAAGCGAAGGAACTCTGGAACTGAGAAATGAGTGCAGTTACCTGCATGAGTGCCCAAATGGGTGAATATAAACTTGGCACAATGAAATCCTTAACAAGGTCTCTTTAAAAAATGAGCCAGAACATCTTCAGATCTCTGTGGTCCTGTCGCCATGACGGTCTGGCTTTGGCTTGTCTTCAGGATAAATCCAGTGATGAAGGATTGATTCGTTCAAAAACGTACATGATGTCAATCCATGAAGAACTATGGTTCTCTCAAACCAACAGATGAGGAAATGCAACCCGAAAGACCACAGGAACACCTCCAGAAAACATTTCCTTAAAAGCAGATCCACTGGCACCAGTTTCAGAGCATTGACTCATTACCGTTTCCTTCATGACATCAGAAGTTTTCCTACAGCCTCACTATCATGAGACCTTTTTTGCTTTCATCCACATCAAAAGATCAAATGATAAGAAAGTTCTACTTTCTATGGCAGAAGAAGAAACCAGTCTAGAAGCTGAAGTAAACTGTGTCTGATTACAGTTGTAGTTTTCGCAGAATCTGGGTCACGATAAGTCACGATTGGTGACATATTGGTGGCAGTTTGTCACTGATCCCTTGGTTTAGCATAACCAAAAGATTCTCTGAGTTGTGTTCCACGATGGATCGGAGTGTCAGACTAACCAACCAGACTTTGGGTCAGATGCCGTCACCTCAAAGTGTCCAGGTCAGTTAGAAGAGCCAGGTCCAGACCTGGTCCGTGGTCTCCACTGTCTCCTATATCCTCAGGACAGGACTTAAATCAAAAACCCTCCATGTCATCTGTCACTTGTACAAGCTGGTAATCTGGCACAGTGAAATAATTGGAAGAATAGTTTCATGTTTTTGCTCAATGTGTAGTGCAATGAGACCAGGGATGAGTTGATAAAATCAATAAATCGATCTAAGCTTAATAGATCAATAATCGATCCATAAAAATAGAGATCGATTTAGCACATAACACTAAAGTTTGCTAGCTTGATGCTAACGTTTAATGGGATTTCCCATAAGACAGTTAATTCTAGCGCTCGGTCTACCGAAACAAGTAACCATCTGTGGTCTAAAGAGCCATTTTTTGCTCATTCTTTACTTATTCTTCTTGAAAAAAGTGTACTGTTATAGCACGAGCTCCACCTAGTGGCCAAACTGAAAAACTGGGTGGAAGCTAACAGTTAGCTGCTAACTCATGAACTCATGTTTCTGGGAAAACAGAGAAAGATGGAAAAAGAGATTCCTGTTTTTCTAGAAATGCCAAATGAGACTCTAAAGAACAAAAGTGTTCCATTTTCTGTAACTGACAACACATTCATTCCCTCCACAAACCTTTAGAGAACAGAGTTCCTGCTGAGGAGAAAACCTCAGACCAAAACTATGAATGAGAAACAAGAGGAGACCAAATAGGGGATGCTAGAATGCAATGGCTGTAGATAAGGAGTTCCTGATCCAGAAAGCTTACTGATGTGTTCAAAAACATCTGAAATTTGACTCAGAATTGAGACAATTATTCTCTGAAGAAGTTTCCCTTTCTACAGCTGGCCTTCTGGCAATCTATGGTAAAAGACCCCCCCCCCCCTTCATGCAAATCCTGAATGAACGTGGAATGTGTTCTTCCTTTCTCTGATTTCATTTTTCCTGGTGCATAGCTGTGACATTGACAGGGTTCATGTAAACCGTCCTCCTTTCATCCTTTCCTTATCATGGTCACTAATTTAAAAACACAATTTCTCTGCACATAATGATTTCATCTGGAACATCAAGGTATTACGCTCAAGTCTTTATTTCTGAAAGGTTGGTTTAATTAGAACATAACACTTGTAGATCAGCTATTCAGCAAAAATGCTAATGTCGGTTTTTATGAGTACATACGTTAACATTGAATCCACTTTACTCCAAAGAACAGTTAACAATAAAAAACTGTGAGTGGTGTTGAGCGGCCGTCACGTACTACTACTACTCCCTGATCATACCGTGCTACATGCTCTTCCCTTCTGCTCCTTCTACCCGAGTGAGGCAAAATCATGAAAAAAACACCCTTTTCAAAATGGTATCTTTTCTGTTGGTTTTATCTCCATAGCAACCATTTTAGAATTTGGTCACCTGAGGGAGACGAACAGATCTATGTGATTTTTAGAAGAATCGGTAAAAGTAAATTTTCTTATCTCCTTGGCAACGGAGGGTTTTTGTATAACCACATCCCTAATATGCTCATATTGTTTGCTATATTGTTTTGTTGAACTTCAGCCAATGATACATGCATTAAGTTTCCAGATAATTTTGGTGAAAAACCATGCGAGCAACAGGGAAACGGCCCTTTTGCCATCTCGCCATGCCAACACTGTTAAAAATCGATCATGTCTAATTCCTACATTTGTCCCAGGATTTTTCCTATTGAGGCTGGAGGAGTGTGGAGGCGATCAAAATCCAGATGAGGAGTGTAAATGTGTTGAATGTA
>NC_050534.1:3101799-3104294 GCF_002922805.2 Oryzias melastigma
ATTGACTGTATATGAGCATTGGAATGTACAGTCGATTAGTCGTTACTTTATATTATATGGAGTCAGAGTGTAGTAAAGTTGAACAAAGTTGTGAGCGTTCAGCACCAAAAATATGCACTTCTTTCATCATTTGTACTTTATCTTCAGTGAAAGTAGTTCCTTGTTTCAGATGCCGACCTCATTAGAGAGATCAGGAATATACTTTCCATCAAACTCATTTTGACAGGTGACCTTCTTTTCTGTTTGTAAATGTTTACATTTATGCTGTGATTGTTTCACTGTATCTGTTAGCCTATAATCCGACAGTGCCCCCACATCAAAGAAGAAAACCGTTACGTGGCCCTCACAAGATGAAATTTGCATTAAACTCTTTGCACATGGATCCTAACGTCTCAGCCTCTACGTCGCTGTCATATAGACGGTGGAAACAAAAACATATTTTGGCTCAAATGGAAATACAGCCCAGACTCTGTCTTCAGTGGTCCTGAGGTAAATTGAGTTTGAGAACCCTGATTTAACGCTTCAGCGTGGATGTCTGAACTCTTAAATTATGTTTTTGTAAAGCACGTGTCAAAGTCAAGGCCCGAGGGCCAGATTCGGCCCTCCTGGTAATTCTATCTGGCCTTCCGGATTATTTTGTTATTGTTGTTAATGGTCTGATAGTATAGTATCTTACGATTATTTCTATTTGGATAATTTTGACCAAACATATTTCTATGGAGGATAAAATATTGAAAGTTATTTAAGGTTTAAGTTGATTTATTCTTGAATAATATTCCTGTGTTTTTATTATTCATAATTATGTTAAAAAGTTACAGTTTTAAAGTTTTCAAAATGGGCATTCTGTTACCTTTTTGGACTATTTTGGCATTTACTAAGATTTTTTAGGCTATTCTGGAGATTAGCTTATATTTACATGCTAGCTATTTTGGCTAATTTAGGCTTTTTTGTTTGTTTTTTAGGCTGTTTTGAAATTTAGGTATTTTTTTAGCCTCATGCTAGCTGTTTTGGCTAATTTGGGCTGTAATTTTCAGTCTTTTAGGCTATTTTGAATTTTAGCTATTTTTCAGCTACATGCTAGCTAGCTGTTTTGACCAACATAGGAATTTTTTGGGCTGATTTGGCTAATTTAGGTAATATTTTAGCTGGTTATCACCTTCAGCGTTTTTAGCCATCAATTTCAGCAGCTTCAGCTATCAGCACTAGCAGTGGCCAAATTCAGCTTACAGCATTCACACTGCAATGCTATATATCTAGTTCCTAATTATGTTAAAAAGTTACAGTTTTAAAGTTTAAAAATGTAGTTTTAGAGTGTTCAATAAATTTTCATATTGTTTAGTCGTGATCTAAGGCGTGTTTTGGATTTTGGCCTCTTGTCTGATTGACTTTGATACTCCTGCTTTTAAGGATATTCTTGAAGCATAACTGCAAATAAAGCTTTTTTACTACAGAATAAAACTTTGTCTTCTCTAAGAAAAAGCTTTCCATGATTGGAGTCTTTCAGATGAAAGATGATAGAACAGCAGAAAAACGCCGCCCCGGTGGATCTGATCACCTGTGGGATGTTCTGAGAGGCGCTCTGCTCTCTCCTGTCTCTGTTTGTGTCCCTGAAGGCGCAGAAGACTGAGCGCTGTCGGTCTGAGGACTGACTGCTCAGTCTGGCTGCACTACAAAGGTTAGCAGATCTGACTGTCAATAGTGTGGTGTGGGTGGGAGGAGGAGGAGGGAGGAGACATGGAGGTGAGACGGTGGAGGTGTGGAGGGGGGGGGGGGCTTTGAGAGAAAGAGATACTTTGATATTTCGGAATGTTAGAAGGGTGAATGTGGAGAACAGGAGGTTGGGGATCTAATTACCGGGCCATAATTGGGGGCTGGGGAATAGGTTGCCGTCCTCTCAACTCGCTGCAGATCAATTATGTTAAGAGAACATCTGTAAGTAGTGCTTAATGAGGTCCATTAGAGCAACATGCGCTGCCTTCCCTAACGGTGCTTGTCAGCTCCTCGGATGAGCTGGAGTGTTCTGCTGCTGCTGCTGCTGACTGGGGACCTGCAGCGGGGCTTAAATACAGGAGGAGCCGCTTTCCTCATCAGAAAAGCCGAGGAGAGCCCACGGAGGACCGCGCGGCCGGAGCTGGGCCCTCCTTCCGTCTGACTGCTGCAACTTCCGCGGAGGGAACTTTCTTTCCCGCGCGGGGTCTGGAGAAGTTGGTGAAGAAGTCCAGCTGAACCCGAAAGGTAGGAGCCCTGAGCGCGCGCGCGAACTCCATGTGGTTGATCGGCTCAGGTGACCCCCACCCCCCACCCGGGGGGCATTTTATCCGCCCCTCCAACCCCTAAGTTGGCGTCAAAGTTAAAGGTGGAGGTCACTCAGGTGGGGGCGCCACATCCGTCCAGGTGAGACCTGCAGGTGTCACGCGCACGTTTGGATCGGGATCTTCACCCGCGCGGAGGGATCGGGTCCGAGCGGAGAGGTGAACCTGCAGCCGCACGTGCCG
>NC_050534.1:3104538-3114411 GCF_002922805.2 Oryzias melastigma
CCCCTCTGACGAAGCCCGCCCCCCCGCTCCGTGGCTGTCGGTTGCATGGTGCATTTGGCGGCTCCAGCGGCTCAGCAAATGCAGAAAAGGGAGCAAAGTTTCGGTAAGGCGCCTCGTCCGCGGCGGGTTTTGTTTGCGACTGAAGTTCCGGTGACGGAGACGCGCCGCAGCCGCCGCGGCTCCGTCCGTCCGTCCGTCCGTCCGGGATGACCCGCGGAGCGTCCTCGTGCAGCTCGAGGCTGAACCGCCACGCTACCGCGTATGTCCGCGCGCGCTGCCATGGCAACAGTAAGTGAAGCCGCGCGGGATGACAGACAGACAGACAGCATCTTTACGGCGGAAATAGAAATGTGGACCAGCTGTAATAGGGGGTGGGGGTGGGGGGTCTACCGCCATACAGTTCTTTAACTAACTTTAACCCCCCTCCTTTTGGGTCGGTCTTTCTGGGGGGACCCTCATTTTTGTGGCCCCTGACCCCAAACTTTCCCCTCCATCACAAACAAGTTAACGGCGGAAACCGTAACTACTGCGGGACCCACGCGCGCGCGCATCCACGCCGGCGGGGGGACAAAGGGGCGCGCGGCTCCGCGGGGAATGGAAGGAGAATACTAATTTGGACCCGCTGCGAGGCTCATTGTCAGGCGGCTCCTCTCACCCAGAGGGCCAACAAAGGCTGCGCACGAGGAGCGCGGGCCAAACAATGCGCGCGCCACGCCCCTTCACACACACGCGCGCGCGCGCACACACACGCGGAGGGCCCAACATGTGAAAGTGTGTCTTTGTGTCTGATCCTCTGGACGGAGTTTGGAACTCTGTTTGGGTCGACAGATGAACTAGACATTCAACATTTGATCTGTCAGATTTGTCTTCTTTAGGGTTTTAGTTTGAGCCATAAACTGAAGAAGACTCTAAATAAATACAAAAGACACACATTTATGTATATGTAATAAATCTTAAAGAATCTCTAATTAAAAAGTTACTCATTTGAAAAAGAAAACCTGCGTTTTTCCACAGTAAGAACAACCTAAACACATATTTCATGTTACGTACACTAATTTTCTCTGTTTAGTTTTACATGCCGACCTCAAAGCTTCAGTGTATCAGTTTGGTACGGTGGCCCTGAAGGGTCATATCACTCCAGCACAAACTTACACTGTAAAAAAGTCAAACAATAGATCAATTTACAAAAACATCTGTAATTTGTTACATTTGAAATTATTCGTTTTCATCAAATTAAAACTTGAAGTTTAAAATTCTTATTGACAAAAACTACTATTTTTGTTAATTGATTCAATGTTTCACTTTATATATTTAAGATTAACCCTTGATAAAAAAGAAAAACAAATTATAAATAAAAGTACGTTACGTTTTAGAAATCAATACAATAAAAAAAAGGAAATGTTGCATAAAAAAAAAAAATCAGAAATCAAAATGAAGCACTCAGAAACATCACTGATTGGATAATAACTTTTGATTTTTGATGTTTTGACGATGTAAGTTTTGTAAGTAAAACGGAGTATATCCAGTGCCGCTTCAGCCAAATACATTTCAGGTAAAGTGATGGACAGACGTTATCACTGACTTCCTGTAATACTACTTTCCATAATGATTTCTGGATTTAATTTTTGCTTTCCGAAGTGTTTCATTCTTATATTGTTTAGTTTTTAGGAATTGCGTTTTGGTTTTTGATTTTTTTTTTTTATTTCTAAAATGTAATGTTGTTCTTCTTTATTATTTCTTTCGTTTTTTAATTGTCGTCCGGATTTTTAATATATTTTTTTATGATGATTTTATTTGTTTGTGTGATTTGGACTTCCGGGCCACCGTAGTTTGTAGACGCTTTAGTTCAGTTCCATTGGAGTGAACCTGTCTTGTTCCTCCAAGTAACTAAAATGCAGAGAAAACGATGCTGTCATCACATCCGTTCATCTATCCATATATTTCTCTTTTTCTATAACTACCCTCTTAGGCTGAGCATTCAGGTATCAATCCGATACCGCCCAATATCGCCGATATCGATACCAATATTCATATTTTTCATAAATGTGGTGGATGTGATGTGAACCCCAAAATCTCAATTGGTTTTAATCACCATTTTTGTACATTTCCCTTTTTAAATTACTTGATAAACATTAAACAGAATTAGGACAGTATTTACAATTAAAGTTAGTTTAAATAAAAAACTTTTTAAATTTAAAAATTAGAGTGATTACAAAATAGTCAACAAACCAAAAGAAACAAGAAACTATGATAGAAAAATAAATTTAAAAAAAGCTACTGGTAGAGATATAAATAATTTGTAACTTTTTAGTATTTAAATAGAACAATAAAGACAGGAAATATTGATATCTGAGGGCCGGTATTGATCCGATACCAACTTGAGATCAATACTATTGATATTTTTGGATGGATCCATCCAGCACTACCACTGGGCTTGGGATGAACACAAGCAGGACGCTGATCTGTGCGCGGTGAATGCTGCATCTACTTTTGTTTAAACTTGGCTGATGTTATTTGCTCGTATTTATGTGCGAGAAGCACAAAAACTGATGGAAATTCACAATGACCACACGTATTCTAAGGGCGTTCAAGGCTAAATGTTGTTGTTGGTCGCTCGTATTTATGATCAAAGTTAAAGTTCCATTAGCTGTAACGCGCCTACAGTGAGTGTGTGAAATTTGTTCTCTGCAGTTGACCCATCCTCTGAGGGAGGGGTGAGCTACAGACACAGCCCAACCCGGTCGCAGTAAAATGCGTACATATGCCACGACTTTGCACTCTGAAATACCGTGTATAATATACGCCAAACACGCTTTTTGCGTGCATATGATACGCAATGGTAGAGAATAGGTTGCGCCAGCGTACAATATACAGGACTTTTTAGGTTTCGTTTTGATCACGAGGTCAGAAATCCTCCGGCTCTTTTCTAAATGACGTCGTTCCTGGTTAAGGTTAGAATTACGGTTATGGTTAGGGTTAGAAAAGCAAACTGTTCGTTTGTGGGGCTGTCTGTGATGCTCACGCCTCCACCAGGGGACGTGTCAAACGTGGAAAACACATTTAACACGTTTAGGACCGCGCGTATTATATGCACGCAAAAAACGGTTTTGGCGTATATTATACACGGTATTTCAGAGTGCAAAGTCGTGGCATATGTACGCATTTTACTGAGACTGGGCTCCACAGCCGCTTTAATGAATCATAACCCTAACCCTTCCTCTAGGTCCATGGGCCCAAATAAAAAAAAAGAGCACTGGCCGCACATATCTAGAAAACTGCGTGTGAATAGTCACTTTGTTAATTGTGTGATTGCTTAGTCAGCATTCACACTATAGTGATTGTCCTGCTCTGTACATTTTTCACCACGTAAAAACTCAGTCACACTTTCAGCGATTTCAGCAATCTTAGTTTCAAGACATTCAGCTCTTTCAGGACATTACTGCTTGTATTTTTGATATTCACAAACTTTATTGCCCCATAGGAAATGAATGAGAAAGTCTTCAACTTTCATGATTTTGGGTAGATTAGGAACAAACCTTTAAATATATTCATGGGCGATGTTTAAATCTTTTATAGTCATTTAAAAAATTGAGTTTAGCTAATATTTTATACCTTGCTTTTTTGGCCAATCTAGGTTTTTTATGCAGTTTTGGAGAGTAGCTAATATTTTAGCAACATGCTAACGTTTTTGGCTAAGTTGTTATCTACTGAGGTTTTTATATGCTAATTTAGAGTTTAGCCAATTTTTAAACAAAAGGATAACATTTTTGACTAATTTAGTTTACCAAGGAATTTAAGGCTATTTTGGAGTTTAGCTAGTTTTTAGTAATGAACTAGCTTTTTTGGCTAATTTGGCATCCACTGAGGTTTTTTGGGGCTAATTTGGAGTTTAGCTTATATTTAAGCAACACACTAAATATTTAAAAAAAATTGGCATGTATTTCGGATTTTTGAGCAATTTTACTACAATTTTTTCAGGAATTTAGGTCACCTTCAGTGCTCTTTCATAGCTCTTTAACAACATTTCCAGTCTTTTAGCAAATTTAACATTTTGCCAATAGCTTTTGCATTTTCAGCAAATCCCTTCAGCAATTAAAGTCAATTACATCACTATTTTCAGCAAAAAGCTTCAGCATCTTCGGTCACTCCTTTCAACATTCACACTAGCATTATCACAGGTAATGCAGCTTTTCTAGTATTTATTTGTCTTTGGTGTTTTATATTTTTTATGTCTTTAGTTAGCTTTAGATTTATATCACGATTGCCCATCCCTATACCCGGCCTTAGGAAGGAAGAGTTTTCCAGATTTTTATCAAACATATTCGTTTGTCTGGCCTAAAGGTTTAGTCAGGGTCGGGAACACAACCGGCTCCTTGTCGGTTTGCTTCCCTCCCTCCTGCTCTGGCTTCTGCAGCTTCTGGATGAATTCTGTCTTTGCCTGTTCCAGGTATACAAATGCTTTCCGTCCAGCCGGACACCAAGCCAAAAGGCTGTGCCGGCTGCAACCGGAAGATCAAGGACCGCTACCTCCTGAAGGCCCTTGATAAGTACTGGCATGAGGACTGCCTGAAGTGCGCGTGCTGCGACTGCAGGCTGGGCGAGGTGGGCTCCACGCTCTACACCAAGGCCAACCTGATCCTCTGCCGGAGGGACTACCTACGGTGAGACAGGCGCTCGGTCCGCGTGTGGAGTGTTTGTGGGGTCCACAGCTGGATGTGGACCAGTGACAAGCATGAACTCCTCCTCATGGTTCTTCATTTGTTTCCTCCCTTTTACACAAATTTAGGGCCACATTTTCAAACATTCAAATCTGTTTGCATTTTATCCATCCCTAATCTGCTGCTCAAGTCCAGAGTTCAGTTTGAAGACCTTTCAGTTGTATTTAATTCAGAATTCATCGTCTTTTCATTGGATTACACATTTTTATACCAGTTTCCTCAAGTCTTGAACTGGTTCTTTACTTTTTCTCGTTTAGATCTTAGATTTTCAAAAGAGCGTGAGATCAGATTGAATAGATTCTGGGGAGTTCCAGTTAAACGGCATTAGGACTGAAAGTCTGCAGCTTTTTAGTTCCTCTTCCAATCAGAATAATTGAATTTGGATCGATCCGTGACAGGGATCCTGTGCACAGATAGAGGATGCTGATTATTGAAGGAAACCAGCTGCAACATTTTTAAGTCTAGAGCAGCTGTCTATGATGATGAAGAAATCCTCCTTACACGTAGCGGCTAAACAACAGCTGAAGATCCAGGATAAAGCAGCACACGGCCCAGTGGTGGAGTGTCCGTCCTGCTGGGACATTGACTGACCATCTGCTTAAAAGGCAGCAAAAAGGGTTGAGGGTTCAAGCCCCAAAATGTCTGCTGTTTCTGGCGCTCATCGCTCCATTGGGGGAGGGGCCAAAGCAGAGATCAGATTTCACATAGTGATTGGACTTTAACCAGAACTCATGGATGCTAGTTAGCCATTTGGCGCCAAGATGATCATTGGGTCTTTGTTTTCTTGGTTTTCTTCATACCTTGTTCGTAAATAATATATTTTCTGCACTAAAAAGCCTAAATTTTTTTTTTTAAATAACAGCAGTCTGCCCTATAATCCGGAGTGCCTCGTGTATGGATACATTTTGGTTGTACTTACAGATGTTTAAGGGATTTGGAGAGGAAGATGGTTCTCTGTCAAAATGGTTGGTTGGGTGTTATTGTAAAAATGCTAACGCAGCTAGCGTGTAGCAATGTCACAATGTGTTTATTTTTACGTGTTACTTTCATGGTTGGGAGTTAGTATAGTCACAGTAATGTATGTTTTGGTGGTATCAGTCTGTTTTTTTGTGTTGCAAACAAGGATTTGAGTTGCTGGTATTGTGAATATGTTAACACGGCTAAAACTGCTAATGTGGCTAGCATGCAGCAGTTTCTAACTGTGTGTTTTTTAACGTGTTACTTACAAGGTTGGCACTTACAGATATCGTGAATATGCTAACAACGCTTCTAAAGTGGCTAGCATAAAGCGATGTCGAACTGTTTTTTTATTACGTTACTAACAAGGTTGGGAGTTACAGGTATCGTAAAATATGCTAACAAGGCTAATACTTCTAAAGTGGCTAGCATATAGCGATGTCGACCTGTTCTTTTTACATGTTGCAAACATGTTTGGGAGTTACAGGTATGGTGAATATGCTAACGCGGCTAACACCTCTAACGTGGCTAGCATGAACCTACCTTTGTTCAGATTCCTTTACTATTTACTATATAGGGCGTTTGATATTTTTTAGTGCTGTCCAAATCTACAATTCTAAAATTAAATGCACTAAAAATTTCCCAGAAGTCTTTGCCAAGAACTAGTCTGCATTGATCCTCACTACTTTAGCAAATATAGACCACAATGCATTGTAGTCGAACAATTTTTTTGCAAAAAAGATGTTTTAATGTAGTATTTTCATGAACCATCCACATTTTCATCATCAGAACACAGTGGAGTCATAAATAAACGTCGTGAAATGTTTGTATTTATTCTATTTTCACTTGACGTCATATCAGGAGTTTAGAAAAACAAAAGAAAAGTTGTTAAACTTAGTTTCAACTTCCGTCACAAAGTAAGTTATCAAAAGCAGTTTCATAGAGACTGAACTATTGTACGAAAGCTCCAAAATGCAGAAGCTTCTCATGTTTTGATGAAACAGAGATTTTCATAAGAAATCTCATATTTATTCTTCGGTTTTGGATCGTGATGTATTCGCCTCTTCTGTATTTCGTCAGTAAAAAAGGCTAACAGTCATGAACATTTCAGATAGATGTGCAACAAAAGCAAACGGGATGTAATTCTTTTAGGCTGGTAATGACACATTTACTTGCTCAACCTGGAAGCCAGTAAGTCTTCCTCCTCAAAGCGACCCGAGCGGTGTCTGTTCTTGGAAGGAAACTTGGACCTGCTGCTCCTTTCATCCAGTTTTTTTTTCTAAAACCAGATTTGGGTTTATTTGCTGGACTAAATTTCAATATTTACTCTGCTCATTTATCCTTTTTCTGATGTGCTAACATCCCTTTTATCAGCAGGGAAGCAGTCGGCTTCCTTTCATTTGAGTCCCGTGTCAGAAATGCACATCTGTCAGTCTAACAAGTCACTCTGCAGGAGAAACGCTGCTGTGTTAAAGCAACATGTTTAATTCCACATAATGAAAAAACGGTTAATATTCAGTTTGAAAGTGATCAGCGTCGGGGCCGCCACGCTGCTAAAGAGTGTGTAATTATCTTCAGAACGGCGGGAGCTGGGGATTTTCCTGTCTCCAACCAGGATTTGACCCTGAAGAAAGTTTCTGATGAAAAACCGTGTTTGGACAAATGATCAGCGGCTACAACTTACTGCCAGAAAAGGAAAGGATCGAGCGGTGAAATGTTCCTGCGTAACTTCTGCATATCTGCTGCTGTATTTGAGTTGTCCAGAGCAGATGGTGGTTTGATGCCTGCAGCTTGTCAGGTGTTTCTCTGATGGATGCCTGGAGTTGGTGTTGAGGACGTCTGGCACACAGACTGGTTCTGACTCTAGTTCTGCTGGACTTTTTCCATCCCTGGTGTTTGTCTCCACTTTTACATGATTTCACGAGATTTGAGGGAATAAGATGTCTTGCTGTGGTTTATTTTAAATTCTTATGTTCTGTTTTTTTCCTCACTTAAAATTTCCTCAATTAAATTTTTTCTAAGTATAAGTGGTGATTATTTTGCATCATTTGGTCATGGGAATTACTCATATGTTACTTTGTGAAGGTAAATAGCAACAACCACTAAGGAAACTGTAGGTACATCAGTATTTGCTACTGACAGCAGAAGATGAAGTGTTACTCAGTTTTACTCTGGGCTCAGCAGAATTGTTGCAAAGTGTCAAAGATGATAAAATGTAGAGATTTTTAGTAATATAAAGAGTTTAGTTGACTTCTTAGCATGTTGTTTATTGTTATCTGAGTAATTAGTACTAGATTCTTCCAGTATTTCATGAAGCTAGCTTTCATGAAATATAGTATGACGAATACATTCAGTCTATTATTTTCACGTATTCCATTATTAGGATTTATTTTTCAAGATTAAATGTCTGTTTTCTGTTGAGTATTTTATTAAATTAATGTCTCCAATAAGTCGGACTTATGTGTGATTTTTTTTTTTTTCTTCTTTATGATGCATTTATAGCTAATGTGAATTATACTCAGGATAAGTCTAGTCTGAGAAATATGTGAATTCTGGTTGTGTTTACTGATGTTGAAGCAATTCTGAGAGGTGCAAAATCTTTGTCTATTTTTAGCAAACAATGTTGGGTGTTATCGTGAATATGCTAATGCGGCTAACGTGTAGCGATGTCAGACTGTTGTTCTTTTTCTGTGTTGCTAACCAGGTCTTTAGTTAGCCGAGTCACATTAACGTTTCAGTCTGTTTTTTACGTTTTGCCAACAAGATTAGGAGTTACAGGTTTTGTGAATATGCTAACACGGCTAACGTGTAGCGATGTTGGTCTGTCGTTTTTTTTTTTCTCTGTTACTAACCAGGTTTGGAGTTAGTGTAGTCACTGTAATAGTTACGGTAACGTTTGTTTTAGCGATATCAGTCTGTTTTTTTACGTGTTGCAAACAGGATTAGGAGTTAAAGGTTTTGCAAAAATGCTAACGCCGCTAACGTGTAATTATGACTTACTGTAGGTTTTTTCTGTGTTACTAACCAGGTTTGGGGTTAGCTTAGACACAGTAATAGTCACAGTAATGTTTGCTTTAGCGATAACAGGTATTGTTTTTTTACATGTTGCAAACAGGGTTGGGAGTTACAGGTTTTGGAATATGCTAATGTGGCTAATATGCTAACATAGTTAATGTATTGCATGTTAATAAAAATAATTAGTGTTACTGTGAACAAATTTAGTAAAGTCTGACTGACAGACTGATCTCTGAGTTTTTTTGTCAGACTTAATGCACCTTATTTGGATGTTCTTAGTATAAAACAATTCATTGGCGGTGTAGAAAAGACCACGATTATCCGAGTGTTTGGATACTTGAAGCAGCCCTATATTCAGTTGTGTGTTGACTCAGGTGTGTTACTGTTCAGGTGTGTGACTGTTCAGGTGTGTTACTGTTCAGGTGTGTTACTGTTCAGGTGTGTTACTGTTCAGGTGTGTTACTGCTCAGGCGTGTTACTGTTCAGGTGTGTTACTGTTCAGGTGTGTTACTGTTCAGGTGTGTGAGTGTTCAGGTGTGTTACTGTTCAGGTGTGTGTACACTCCAGATGTTTTCGATGACAGACGCTTTAAGGCTCTCAGCTCATTACCTGGTGGACTGCTGCTGAACAGCCTTCATCTGAGCTGATGAGGAACAATAACGCCCCACAGGAGGGATCAAACATGGAGTAGAGGCGGGGTCAGGGCTCTCAGCCGTCCCAGAGCCAAGTTTAAGGGGGGGGAGGCTGAGCACCAGTGACCTGGATGAGGTAAAGATGTGACGTCTGCGCGAAGGGAAACATGGAGAGACATAATGAATGTCAGCTGTAGTTATGATCGCTGGTTCCACGTCTCATCTCAAAGACTGTAGAGCAGATATGTCTCAGTCCTCCTCCAACCACAACTGCTGATGTAAGTGGATAAAGTGGTTCCAGTCTTTCAAACTATAGACAAAAACATCCTAATCAATCACAGTGTTTGTTGATTTATTTCAATCTGCTCCCAGTTTTCACACATTTTGCCAATAAGTCAGAACACTGAAACTATTCTGTCTGTTTGAGACATGGATCTAGTCAGTAAAAAGACAAAGGCTGTTATTGGATGACTCAGATCAAATGATGAGGAGGTCGAAGCTCCGCCCATCAAAACTTTTTCTGATAGGAAAAGGACTGATTCATTTGACTG
>NC_050534.1:3114863-3116586 GCF_002922805.2 Oryzias melastigma
CACAGGAGGGATCAAACATGGAGTAGAGGCGGGGTCAGGGCTCTCAGCCGTCCCAGAGCCAAGTTTGAGGGATGAGGTACCTGGATGAGGTAAAGATGTGACGTCTGAGCGAAGGGAAACATGGAGAGACATAATGAATGTCAGCTGTAGTTATGATCGCTGGTTCCACGTCTCATCTCAAAGACTGTAGAGCAGATATGTCTCAGTCCTCCTCCAACCACAACTGCTGATGTAAGTGGATAAAGTGGTTCCAGTCTTTCAAACTATAGACAAAAACATCCTGATCAATCACAGTGTTTGTTGATTTATGTCAATCTGCTCCCAGTTTTCACACATTTTGCCAATAAGTCAGAACACTGAAACTATTCTGTCTGTTTGAGACATGGATCTAGTCAGTAAAAAGACAAAGGCTGTTATTGGATGACTCAGATCAAACGATGAAGAGGTCAAAGCTCCGCCCATCAAAACTTTTTCCAATAGGAAAAGGACTGATTCATTTGATTGATGATTCGATTTATATCATAATTTATGGTTGACGATACGATTCAGGGTCGATTTTGTTTCGTTTTGAACATCTTTAGCTGAAACTTTAACCAGTGGACGGTAATGTGTTTTCCGTTGCGATGGTCATTCTTATGCTATAGAAAAATAAACCTTACGTACCTCAATCCACGTGATATTTTTCAATATCTATTATCGATTAATCTCCTTTTGAAAGTCGATTTGATTAATAACTTTCCTCAGACAGATCCATCTGGTTGGATCGGAATAGAAACCGATTCATCGATTAACTTGATTAATCGTTAAACTTCTATGCAGTCATAAAATGAACCTCTATAGCACTAGTCCCCAATCCCCGTGCCGCAGACCGGCACTGGCCCGCGGGTCACTTGCTACCGGACTGCAAACAGAGAAAAAGAAATAAATAAATGTGTTAACTTAGATTATTTATGTTTAGTTAATTCTCTGATCCTAAAGGAAGTTTTATTTTGAAAAACTGCCGGATTCAGTTCACAACATCTGCCTTGGTCCATTTTTTTGCTGCATTTGTCCATCAAAACTTAAAAGTCAGACGTAGCTAAAGCTAATTATTAGCCTCCACTTTGACGTTAAAGAGAAAATCTTCATCACTACGTTCAAACATTTTATGGAAAATTAAGATTCAAAGTTGATGATTTGTGGAAACTTCTGAGAATTTTCCTACAGAGAGGCTGAATTTTCTGAACACAGCTGAAGCTTAAACTTCATCTCCGTTTGTGTAAATGTTGTCTAATTTGAACCGATCTGCGGCCTGAAAACGGTGAGGGACCACTGCTCTATCGTCTGGAAGCAAAGAATTGTGTTTTCTGCAGTGAAACATTTTTACACCACAGTTTAGTGAGTTTGTCTTTTGTTATATAACAGCTTAAATGTGAGTCACATGACCTAAAACCTGCAGCAAACGTTTCAGAGCTCATATGATGAGTCTGGCATCATTTCAGACAGACTTCTGTTTGCGTTTGCTGATTCTAAAGTGTTTGTTTTATCTGAAGAGTGCAGGTAAAGCAGAGATTTGTTATTTCATTTCAGGCTATTTTTGGAGGACTGTTGCCTTCACTGCTGCTCATCGGGACAGCCGGTAATCAGGCCTTTCAGAACCAGCATGAACAGAACCTCTCGGGTCTGCTGTGACGTGATGCCACACAGAAAGCGTTGGTCTGCAGGTCTGATTTCATGGGGGGGG
>NC_050534.1:3116599-3126004 GCF_002922805.2 Oryzias melastigma
GGGGTCGCAGGAGTTTATCCCTCCAGAAACCTGCAGCTGCAAACATAATTACGCCTCTCTTTTGTTTGTGCTTTTGCTCCCTCTCAACGCGGAGGAATGAAGTGTGAGCATTTCATCAATAAATGATCCCTCCATCCCCCCAGTGATGATGCTAATAGAGCCGTTCCACAGTTTATGCTGATGTGAGCGTTTCAGTGCCGTAACGTCTGAGACCTGCAGGAGGGCTGGGAGCAGCCAGACTGGCACGCACGCGCACGTGCACGCCGCCTCGAGGCCGAGGGGATGGAGGCGGGACTCCATCACGTTTCTCTCATTCATGTTTTTATTAGGAATCGCTAAGCTCACGCAGGCATCCACTCGAAAATAAGAAGAAATAACTTCATAAAATTAGAAAATAGAACAGAAAAGTCACATTTTAAGGTCGGTGTTGTGTACACATCACAAAGTTGTGCGTTTTTTACCCTAACTTGGATACAGACAGTAAAAAAAACCCCAAAAAGTCCCACTTTGATCATCTTTTAATGCATATTCAAATAAATCTTTTAATTGTGTTGTTTTTAAGCCAAAATCGATCGTTTTCTGCTGTTTTCCACTAGCTTACAGCCCCTCACACTCCCAAGCTAACATTAGCGGAGCAACAAAAATGGCGATCCATTTTAGAGCTATCCATTCGTACAGTTCTGATCCAGATTCCAGCTCAGACCAGGAGAACAAAGACGCTCATGGATCTATTTGTCTGCAGAATGGAGGTGAAGATCGTCACCAATACGATCTCTTTATGACATTTCTTCATCTCCTCCTGATTCACAACAATCTGAATATAGAAATACTCCGTAAAGTTATTTAAATCTGAACTTTCCTTCCATACGTCCGTCATTATGAACGGACAGAACATGTTTAAAAACTCAATTTCCATCAGAGTAGGTATATATTTTAGTTTATCAACGAACCTTCACTGTAAAAAATGTCAGTAATTTTTACAGAGAAAACTGTAAAATCAAGACCAAAATAGGAAAATGAGTTTAATTAACTGGTAACTTCCTTAAAGATTGAAACTAGAGCACAGGTGTCAGCTCACCTTAGCACTAACCGTTTATGTGACAGAATGAAAGTCTTTATCTGAATGGGTTTGTATGATGGAGTGTGTGAGCTGCTGTTATAGTTGAATTGAGTACATGTGTAGTTTATGTATAGTATATGTGAGTATGTTCAGCTTAAATGCGGAGACTATTTTGGCCAACAAGTGTGTGTGTAACTATAAAGTGTGTGTGTAGACAGGCCCCGCCCATTCTAGTTTATCACTTAGTCCTGGTTGTTTTATGATGTTGTTTCCCTCTGTTGCCATCTTCTTCTTCCTCTTCCTTTTACGGTAAAATTCTGCTACTTCAGCTGCCAGTTTTCTACTGTAAACAATCTTGTTTGTCTTTGCTAATTATTCAGATTACACTATTTTTTAAGGGTTAATACTTTGCTATTAACAGTAAAAATTAGAAATGTTAGCTGAAAAAAAATCCAACCATCCAGGCCAGTTTTATTGCTGTAAAATGTCTAATATTTTTTTGACAGTGCAACCTGCAGAGTTACAGCTTTCTGTCGTACATTCGATTATTTTTTAGCTGAAAAACAGTTGATCTGTGGGTGAAAACAGCTTTCTCACGTGCGGTTTCTTCCCTGAACTGTGGATCTGACTCCAGGAGATGTTGCTCCTCAGCGACCAAAGCAATCCAGGGACCGTCATCACCTGCTGCCAGTGAGAGGAGAACAGTGTGAAGTATCAGTCCTTCAGTTGGTCCTCCTCGTCGTCTCTGTGAACATTTCTCTCTGATTCATCTGGGATTTGGCAGCTTTTGGAAGAACTTCTGAGCCTCAGAGCAGCTTTCAGAGCTGAGGTCAGGCGGCTCGGGTCCTGGTTCTGGTTCTGATAGTAATTAATCAATTTAATGCTTTTAATTACATAAAATGAGCAGAACTTTGTTTCATCTGAGGTTGTGTTACATTTTTGTAATAAATCAAGGCGAGTGAGTCTGAGCCGACTTCTGCTGCAGGTGTGTTACACAGAGGTTTGACACCAAAAGCTTCAAATCCCCCCCAAATAAAACGAGCCAGGAAGTATTTTGCATTCTGAAATTTGTCAGCGCGGCTCTCGGGGAGCGGCGGTATCGGCGCCCCACACGCTCCTGTTTCTTTTAGATATGCCTGTGCAATTTCTTCCCTGTAACCTTTCATCGTTCCTCTGTGCATCAGCAGTCCTGCTTTAACATTCTCCAGTCACTCCTGCAATCTCCCAGAATGAAATTGGTTTTAGTGGGGTCATGGTTCACAGAGTGGCCCGTGTTATGATTTGATCTGATCTGTGGCGGGGAATCGAACAGGGTAATCCTCCCCGTGCAGATATCGCTGCTACAGCTTCATATTTCCTGAGTCAGTTTGAAGGGCGGGAACGGCCGCGCGCCTTCCCTCGCCGGGGCGCATCCGATTATTCCTGCTGTGACGAGCTCGGAGACTGTGATGAGGAAAAGCGCCGCCTTCATACGGTTAACGCTTTGATCCTGCGGGGGAATGTCAGCTGATCCTGCGTGGAATCGCCTTTTCCTCGGCTAATGCAGGTCCAGAAACCGGCGAGCCGTGAACGGTCCTGCTGCGGCGAGCAGCTAAAAACACGTTTGTTTGGCGCCTCAGGTCCTCATGGGTTCAAATGTTTGTGTTCACTGAAGACATTTAGCATCTCCAGATTTGAGTTCTGGATTTGACCACTTCCTCACCTCCTGGGGTTTCTGAGGTCCTGGGAACCAGGGTTCTGTTCAGGTCAGATGAACTCTGGGATCAGCTTAAAGTGAACAAAAAACAGATTGTAAATTTGAAAAAAAAATTTACATTTGAAAGCAGTTTAAAACTCAAAAATACTTGAACCTAGAAACCGCTCCTTCTCCGTCCTGCTGTCTCCCTGTGAGGACACATGAATTGTGGTTCCTGAGGAGAGCACAGACGGGGGAAATCTCACCGTAAAGTAATTGTACCTGTCCACTCTCACACGGCGCCGTTCTGAAGCTTTTTAATTACATCCACGTGCATTTTCCCGGTTCTTTAACCTTTGCCGCCCGCTCCTTATTGGGTGTGCTGCAGGTCATTTCCATGCATACATTAACGGCTCCTCCTCTTCTCCAACGCCATTTATTCATGAGGCTTTAAAGATTATGGGTTTTAATCTAACCCGGGAACGTTCTGTGATAACGAAGAAGAGGACTGTTGGATGTATGGAAGCGGGAAGGCTGTTTGTGCTGGAGTGTCGTGATGACTGAAGTTCTGCAGGAACCCATGGAAGAGAGGCGTGGAATTAGCACAAAGACAGAGTTCAGAGTGGGCGCCCTTCATGCATGGCTGTGAGGACTGGCGATGCAGCTGTGGGAGGAGCAGCCGATGAGCTGCACGCGTGCAGAGCCGACTGCTGCAGCCTTGATGTCTTTTAACCTTTATTGAATTCGCTGGGCGGACGAACGCAGCATCTTCAGCATTGGCATCCTCTCTGTCTCTGGAGCTTCATTTGTTATCGAAGTTCATCTTTTAGCTTAAAATGAGCTGTCTTGAGGTTTGATGATCAGCTCTGGTTTCTTAATGATCAGGTGTGAAATCTCACCTGATCTCTGGTCCACATTAGGGCTCCCAGAAACGATTATTTTATTACTCGACTAATTACCGATTATTTTCTTTGATTAGTCTACTAATTGGGTCGTGTAAAAAGTGGATGTAAAGCACACATCTTAACCATCATTAGCTTTAAACTAACTAAAAACTAGATATATAGCATTACCAACGATAACGCTAGTGTGAATGCTGTAAGCTGAATTTGGCCGCTGAAGATGCTAGTGCTGAAAAACGCTGAAATTGATAGCTGAAGGCGCCGAAGCTGATAGATAGCTAAAATATTAGTTACCAAAAAACGGAAAAAAACCCAAGTTAACCAAAACAGCTAGCATGTAGCTGAAATATTGGCTAAACTCCAAATTAGCCTAAAAAAATCTTTAAAATGCCGAAATTTTTGAGGCAGCTAGCATAATGCCATTTATAACATTCAACTTTACTACACTACCATTACTACACAACTAATTTAAGTGTTGATTAGTCGACGAATCGTGGCAGCCAGTGTTAATTTTGACAGAGAATTTTAATTTAGTTTTAGTCATAGTCTTTTGACTAAAATAGGGTTTAGTTTTAGTCGCAATTTAGTCATGTTGATTCTATTCATTTTAGTCAAATTTTAGTCGACTAAATTACAGAAGTTATTTAGTCGACAAAAATATAGAATAAAGATAATGCATTCTAATTAAATTTACTAAGTATAATCACATGAGTAACACGCAAAGATTTTACTAATTTGTAAAAAACAACCATTTTATTTCACTTTGCTTTCCAAACTTGTAATTTCTGTGAATTCAGCTACAACAACTTAAAACACATTAAAAGAAAAAAAAAGAAAAAATATATATATATATTTATATACTATACTATACTAATAATTATAATTCCATCCCATTTCCAATAGGAAAGTGTCTATTCACACGTAATTTTCAAAAAAATCTGCAGCCAGTGCTAGACTTTTTTCTTAGTCACACTGACCCAGAGTAAAGGGTTAAGGTTAGGATTACAGTTATGGTTATGGTTAAACAAGCAAATGTTTCCTGAGTGCTGCTGTCTCTGCAGCTCACGGCTCCACCAGGGGATGGGTCAAATGTGGAGAACACATTTCACACTTTTAGGAGCGTGACAGTTAATGGGACTTTAACTTAAAAGTTTAATTTTAAATACCTGCGGCCAACAAAAAAAATCCAGCCTTGCACAAACTTAAAATGCAGCAACGGGATCCTGGCTGCACGTATTACATGTGGACAAAACATGAATTTCTATCACACTCTGAGCTGGTTACATGTAAATATGTGTAACACCAGTCTTATTATAAATGTCCGAACACAAAAAAAAAAACTTGTATTGAGGAGGTAGTCAAGTTTAAAAATGCATAAAAAAAACATTCATTGGGGAGTAAGCTATCCAGGACACGTGTGAGCATGTTATATGTGCTTGAACAGCATGTCTGGTGAACTGTAATACCACCGCCGGCCAATAGAGGGCGCTGTTGTCATGTAAGACGTGGTGGAGTTGGAGATTAAAACGTTGACTGATTGTGGATCTGAAGAAGCAGCGGGGCTGCTAGCGATCGGAAATACACAACAACATCGATTTATAACTTTACAAACGTCATGCTAAAACAATAAAGCCAGACTTACATTTAAATGTGAACCTCTGATCTTCAGAGCTTCACCCGCGTGAAGAAAAGAGCTTTTCCACCGCCCAGTACCGGCGCTAATTAGCTTGGCTAGAGTAACCCCTTAAAACAACTATGTCAGATAATTCTACTCTTTAAAATGCAACAACAGTTTGAAAGGTCGGGGAGGAATTCGGATTCAGCCCAATACACTGGAAATAATCGTGTTTGTATGTTTACCTTTCCGTGGATTTCAGGCTGGCTTGTCTGCAAACGTCGCTTCAGGTTTTCTTGTGTTTTTGCCTGTGATGGTCGCTCCACACAACGTCTTGTTGAAGGTCGTGTTAAATGTAAAATGTGTCCATATATGTACTTTTATTTTTCTACCTGAATAGACATTTTTCACCTGTATCACAGACACAATTCATTGAATTGGCGTCTTCCCGGGCGGGCTGCAGGGCTCTGTGTTCTGATTGGATCGCTCTGCATTTGCTCCCGCCCTCCTCCACCAGCAGTCATTATGATTGGATGTCGTCTTCGACGAGCTTTTTCGTTTCGTTTTTATTCATTGATGAAAAAAGTCTGTCAATTTTGTTAAAGTTTTCGTGTCTGGGTGGGAGTTTTTGTTTAGTTTTCGTTTCGTTTTCGTTGGATAAATAGTGTCGTTGACGAAGACGTTGACGAAAATTTTTCGTCAACGAAATTAACATTGGTGGCAGCCCTAGTCCAAATTTTATTACACTTGAAGATGCATTCTCAACACATCCATGAGCCCTTCTTCTTTGTATTTGATGGTGGAATATAAACCAAAGAAAATAGAGCATGCTGCCCCCTACTGTATGGAGGAGGCAACACTCAGGCCTGGATGGTTCAGTCCAAAACGAACATAAAAGAACCATCATATTCTATCTCCCAGAATGAGACTGTTTTCAAGTGTCCATCCTAAACTTCACACCAGCCTCGGCAGCGTGGGTTCAAATCCTCATAATTTTCTTTTTTAAAGCGGTATTTTAAACGGTTTATACATCTCTGAGTATTTTTCTAAACCCGTCTCTCTGAGCACCAGCCCCTTGCAATCCGTAAAAACGAGTCCTCACATTGTGATGTCACAGAGTGGGGAACAGCCCCTTCCAGGAGCTCCTCCCCCAGGCTAACACACACACTTTCTCCGCAGAGCTAGCAGAGATTGGCAAAACATTGTCACTTTATGAAAGTTTGATTTTTTATCCCCTTCGGCGCTACTAAGGCCGACTCTAGGATGACGTCATGAAATGGGCGGTACCAACAAGGAGGCGGAGCCTCAGAGAGTTTACTTCCGGGTAGGAAAAGATCTAATAAAAAATAAGTAATATTTTATTTAAAATGTGTTTTTTAGTGTGCCATAGGTAATATATGATCTTATTTATATATATAGTTTACTCTGAAAGATTCTTTTACCCTTTAGTCGTCCTAGCCAATTGTGAGCCTGGAACATTGACTGTATGTGAGAACTGGACTGAAATGTGAAATGAGCCTATCAGAGGCCTCGGTTAAAGTAGCTGGTTTCACGTTTGATTAACAGATTCTTCTGATCCCGCCTTCAGCGGTATGGGGGGCGTGGCCTTCTAACAAGCTCTCTTCTGATTGAAGAAAGTGGTTGCCATAGAAATAGAAGTCTTTCCATCGTTCTACAGAGAGGGGGGGGATTGTGGTTGGAACGTCCCGTCTGCGTCCTGTGTGGACTCCCCCCCGTCCATGAGCACGTTTCACAGGTTAACTGCTGTGTGTGTGTGGTTGCATGCACGTGCCAAACATGAGCCAGGCCATCTGCGAGCTCCTGGCTGAAGATTCCCATCTTGAAGATGAAAGGATGTGGGGCTGCAGAGCCCCGATCTGGTGGAGCAGAGAGGGAGGACAGCAGCAGAACGTGGATCAGCACCAGTCCCTCTTATGGATGTTTTACAGGGAAGGGGGGTGCTGAACCCCACAGCGACTTCTCAATTAGCGGGCAGCGTAGTGGAACCACCAGACACTATTGTGTGGCCCCTCCCCCCAGTTTGAACACAGCCGACTCCAGAAGGAAACACGGCTTTGCACAAGCATCTCTGTGATCATGAGACTCTTTTGGACTCTTTTTGGTCAGAAGGTCCAGTGAAGGTTCGATCCAGATGAACTCGGCTGCAGCATGAATACAGGTGGAGCAAAGAAGGGAAGTGATGCTAGCAGAAGACAGAGGAACTCCAGCCTTCATTCAAGAGCTTCTATTGATCCTTATGGATCAAATGGATTATTCGTTTTTATTAGTTTAAGCCGCTCTCACTCACAACTCTCTTTAGAGCTTTTACTCAGTGCTGAAGCGTAAAGAAGAGCGCTCCAGTCCAACAAAGTCAAGTTGGAAAATATTCACTGATCTGTTCTAAGACTGCCACAAACGATTATTTTTTTGGATTAGTCGACTAATCGGGTCAAACGTTAACTGGATGCCAAACTCACGTCTTAACCATCATTAGCTTTAAACTTTAAGTGTTTAAGCTATATGCTAACTAAAATAAAGACAACAGTTTATTAAGCCTTTAATGAATCTTTTATCTTCTTTCCTTCATTTGTTTCTGGTATTATAATAAGACTTAAATCTAATGAGGTCGGCATCTGAAACAAAGGAACATTTTTCACCAAAGATAAAGTTTTGGTCTCACTGACTCAAATACAACAAAAGTGCATTTTGTGATGCTGAACGTTCACAACTCTATTTAACTTCACTGCACTCTGACTCTATAATACCAAACTGTACGATGCTCTAGCTCGATGTTGGAAAGTTCAACACATTCTCATCCCTAACTTGTCACATATTGGCGTTTGGTTAAGGACCCCTCCACGCCACTTTTTGACATTTTAGGTGTCCCCAACTCGTTGCTTTTTGAAGTGCTGGCTGTTCGTAAACTCAAGGGTCCGCAACACCTCAGGACATGGAACCGGATGTGGTACTAGTTGCACACTGGTCCTGGGGAATTTCCAGTACCGGTACCGTGAGCTTAACTTTGCGCTGGTTCGTGTCCGGTTAGCACCCGATACCGCTACTGTGTACTGGGTCTGGTACTGGTTTGGTTCTGGTACCATGTCTGGTGTCAGGTAAGGGTTAGGGTACCGGTACCAGGTTACGGTACTGATGCACTACGCATCGCAGTACTGGACTGGTTCTGGTCTGTGGCCTGGAGGTTTGGGACCCGTGATTTAATGGGAACAGCAATACATCGAAAAACGTCATCTTGGGGACACCCAAAACCTCAAAAAGTGCCATGGAGGGGTCCTTAACCGAACGTCAACATGTGACGACTTTGGGATGAGAATGTGCTGGAAAGTTAGCATTTCTACACCACTTGCTGAAAATCTTTTTTGAGAAGAAATGTTCCCTTCAGTTGAGACGTTTCACTCTGATGGGGTAGAGGTTGCAGGGGTAAACTGAAAACATTTAGCTAGAAAGTTTGCGCTAATGTTAGCTTAGCTTACCTAGACGGTGATCCCTCTTCAGCGTTATCGTACTCAGTCACAATGTGCTTCTTCGCATCGCCGCTGTACTGCTACGGAACACAAGTTCTGCCTTGCAGATATTGCGCTAGATACTTTTTTCTGTTATATTTCCAACTTTCAAGCTGCGTTGGCGTGTTGTTATGGTCTTCTTGTGACACCACAACTGACCCGGATCAGCACTACTGTGCATGTGTGTCAAACAGACTGTCAGTTAAAAGTGCACACCGTGATTTCGAGATTAAAAAAACGACTAATCGACTATTAAGTTAGTCATCAACGAGTTTAAAAGTCGTAACTAATCGTGGCAGCTCTAATCCAAACATGCTCAGAAAGTGAACTGTGTCAGATCGTCTTTCAGTGAGGGTTGAAGGAAAGTTTGCTTTTGTGGCAAAGCATCAGAACAGAAAAGAACAGCGTATATACTGTATATGTGTATATGTACTACTATACATGTATATATATATATATACATACCGTATATATATATGTATGTGTGTGTGTGTATGTATGAATATATATACTACTCTATATATATATATATATATATATATATATATATAGTGACACAGGTAAAATTCTGCAGGATGAAGGAGGGATTACTGCTATTTCTCTGCTGGATCCAGTTTTTGAATTCTACTCCT
>NC_050534.1:3126398-3149323 GCF_002922805.2 Oryzias melastigma
TAGACACTTTTTTCTGTTATGTTTCCAACTTTCAAGCTGCATTGGCGTGTTGTTATGGTCTTCTTGTGACACCACAACTGACCCGGATCAGCACTACTGTGCATGTGTGTCAAACAGACTGTCAGTTGAAAGTGCACACCGTGATTTAGAGATTAAAAAAACGACTAATCGACTATTAAGTCAGTCATCAACGATTTTAAAAGTCGTAACTAATCAACTAATCGTGGCAGCTCTAATCCAAACATGCTCAGAAAGTGAACTGTGTTAGATCATCTTTCAGTGAGGGTTGAAGGAACGTTTGCTTTTGTGGCAAAGCCTCAGAACAGAAAAGAACAGCGTATATACTGTATATGTGTATATGTACTACTATATATGTATATGTGTATATATACATACCGTATATATATATATATATATATATATATATATATATATATAATAACACAGGTAAAATTCTGCAGGATGAAGGAGGGATTACTGCTATTTCTCTGCTGGATCCAATTTTGAATTCTACTCCTAGATGATGAGTTCTGTAAAGGTCCATTCACACCAAACGAGATTTGCGCGACAAAATTGCGTGCCCCGCCCCTCTTTCGTTGCACAACGAATTCGCTGCTTGCTGCCTGTCAAAAAATGTGTTCCTTAGGTTGACGCCGCGGCCGCATGTGGGAGGAGCTACCGGCTAATGTTTTTAGGATGACTCTGCAGCCTCACGGCTCCAGCAGGTTAAGGAAATAGATGGAAGTTCAGGACAAAAACGCTCGCTTTGGATTAATATTCTACCCGGTGATCGAGTCACTGAAAACGTCACCAGAGCTGAGTTCCTGATTGGCAGATGCGACCCGGCGACCTATCAAACTTCAGATATTTAAATCTTGGCTGCGCCGCCCAATTCCCGCCTCACCGCTCAAATCGAGCTGCTGCCAGACCTTCACGCCACGCCCGTCGGGACTTCAGATCGCCTCATGTTGCATCTGTTCCATTGATTTAATATTGAAAGTGTCCACCGCGCGAATCACGTTCAGTGTGAATGCACCTTAAGGGTGATCAATAATACGATTATTGGTAATGGTCAAACGTCCTGATCATTAGACTGTCAGAGCAGTGATTTTAGCTCAAAACACCTGGTTTTTAGCATAGCCACCCAGCGTAGAACCACAGGACGCATGGAGCAGACTACTGGGGGGGTCCAAATCCAGGCCTGGGGGGCTGGAGTCCTACATGTTTACCTGAATCTCCTTATTGGCTAAACACACCTGATCCAGGAAGCAGCAGATAAGGCTGGATTTCTGGAAGACCAGCAGGAGGCCGGCCCCCGAGGTGGTAGTAGTAGATTTTTGAGTTTGAATCCGATGTTGTATATTAAATATATGAATAGTTTGTCATTTCTAGCACATATTTGGAGATATATAAAGAATATTTCAGGGTGAAAATGATTGAAAATAACATTTTCTTTCTACGTTTGGGAACGATAGTAAAATGCTGTGGAGGAGGCCGATGAAAAGGCTCTTTTCTAATGCACATGTAAGGAGTTTCTTGGGAATCCAGAGAATGCTCTTTATTCAGCCTGCGGTGCACATGTAAATGTAATCATGGGTGCAGCAGACGGGGGGGTCTCAGCAGCAGCAGCCGGTGAAGCCACCGCTCTGAAGCCACTTTGTCCTGTGAGTTTCCACCACGAGACGTTTGCAGAAAACACCGCGGCTCGGCGGAGAGCGCGGCTTAAACAGATTTGAAGACATTATCCCAGGACGTTTCCTCCAGCCGAGCTCCTGGAATCTGGAACAAATCAGTCGGGCCAAATCCATACAAAGGCTCATTATTAGCAGGACATGCAATCCATAAAACTAGCTGTGGGAATACAAAAGAATCGATGCGGCGCAGAGGTCAAACCTTTCTCTTGTGTTTCTGATGCTGATGTCAATCGGAGCCGGGCTGCTGCAGATGCAGCAGAGACTGCTGAGCGGCCGGATTGATTGCATCCTCCAGCAGTCCGATGCCTTTTAATCTGTGAAATGCTAAACAGGTAATTAAAGTGATTTTAAAGCGTGCTGTCAGAGCCGCATCCATGTGCAGGGCGGGGGATTTTTCTGCTGCTTCGGATGGATTAGGACGGCTGGTTGGGGGGAGTGAGAGGCCTCCTGATGCTCACACCTCCATGGCTGATCATTGTTAGGGAGGAAACTACAGTAAAAGATGAGAGGAAATAACACAAAATATGAACCTGGAGGAGTTATTAAAGTTTGGACTTTACCAGTGAAAAAGCAGAAAGAAATTAGATTTCTTTGAAATCTTTGCGACTGAGTCACATGCGTATCGACAGGGAGGGAGTGGAAGCTGATTGTGCACGGTGAACCAACAAAAAGACTGCATGCTGCCCCCTGGTGTATGGGGGTGGCAACTCTAGCAAATAGGAGAGGCGATCCGATTTACTAACCAAGCTCAATGACTCAAAGATTGAACCACAATTCTTACTTTTTAATATGTTTGTATAGTTTCTATGCCTTTTTATTAAATTATATCATTTATACTTTGATTTAAAACCTGAGATAAGAATCAACTAAATTGGTAAAAACACAAAGATCTAACAGAGAGAAATGGCGTAAGTCACTTAAAACAAGTTTGTTTGGTTAAGTTTCTGCTCAACTTAACACTATAAACAACATACAAAACTATGAACATCACTGTTGTTTTTGATCATTGAACAACAAATCCTGAAAATGTTCTCCACTTTACCTTCTAAAGCACGTGTCAAAGTCAAATTACAAGGCAAACGGATACGGCCCTCCAGATCATTTGATTTTATTGTTATTAATGACCCGATGTTATCTTGTGCTTATTTCTAACTTGTATAATTTTGACAACATATATTTTTATGGAAAGTAAAATATTCAAAGTTATTTAAGATTTAATTTTTTTTATTCTGGAATAATATTCCTGCCTTTTTATTATTCATACTTATGTTATAAAGTTACAGTTTTAAAGTTTTAAAAGTGTAGTTTTAGAGTGTTCAATAAATGTTTATCCTGTTCGACCTAAGGGGTGTTTTGGATGTTGGCCCCTTGTGTGGTTGAGTTTGACACCTCTGCTCTAAAGCATTGCATTTGTGTGCAAAGCCATGATGAAAAGCCGCTTTTCTAGACTTCAAAATCTGCTAGAATAACATTATTTGCATAAACTGCGGAAGAGTTACCAGAATCAAAAGAATGGAGATAAAGCTCCGGTGTTCAGTCTCTTATTTCTCATTTCCACTGTTCCAGTACGGTACGGTCCGATCCGGTATTTTGCATTGTAAAATGGAACCATTAAACACACGGGTGTCCAAAGTGGGTTCTGCGGGCCAAATATGGTCAGCCAAAGGTTATCTCTTGGCAGACCAAATTGCTGCAGAAGCCGCGAAGTGTTTAGTTGGGGACTTTTTTACAGTGTAGAAGTGATGAACTGTTGAAATGTGTAAAAAAAGATATATATCTTCTTTACTATCTTTTTTTTTAACAATACGTTCATTTTAGACACATTTCCAATATCCACCTTAGCAAAATACACACAGTAAATATGAGTTTATATTATTTTTAGATTACATTTTGTCTCAAAGGTGTAAAACTCTTCAACATATTGTAAAGACACGTTCTACTTGTTCTATTGGTGGATTTTGTGGTGGACTCAAACATTCCCAAAATCGGAATATTTGGCTTTTACTGTAAACTTTGGTCATTTTTGCCTCCAATGAGTCAAATGTGAAAGTGTTTCATGTCCTGCAGTCCGTGTGGTGAGACATGAGCTCGGCGTGTCACCTGGATGCTAACAGCCCCCCCCGGATGATTGTGGCTGTGGAGCAGTTTATCTCTGAAGATGGATCACATGGATCGGCCAGTGTTTTGGAGGAGTTTCTGTGGGTGTAATTAGATGGCAGTGGGGGGGCGCCCACGGTTCGGGGGGAGTGTGTTCGTCCATATGGTCGGCCGCTCCTCAGAAAGCACGCCATAATTCATCATTAGGACATCAGAGTCCAGGTGCAGATTAAAGCTGATAGAAGTGGCAGGCGGTGAAGTGAGGGCACTCAAGGAGGAAAATCTTATCCCAGTCTCAATTCCCGGGTCATGGCTGCCGTAATTGAAATCATTTTGGCCCTGGAGTTGTTTAATCACTGACAATCTCTCATGCAGGGGGGGGCTAAATTGAAAAAAGCATGAATCTGATTACATCTGCCACCCATAACTGTCTCCCCTCCTCCAGCGCTCACTCTGGCACTCCACTCCCCCTGAATGCAGACTCCGGGGCGATAATGAACAGATCTGTTCTCTCTCCGTCCCTTCGCCGCTCCGGACTTTAACTGGGGGGCGACGGCGGGCGGTGGGGACAGAAGCAGCGTCATTTGTCTGTTATTAACCCCGGTCCGTGATTATGCAGATGACCATAGATTCTCCCCCAGATCCAGAGGTTGTTCTCGGCGTGGCAGGCGGACGAGGAGCGGTCATGCATTACTGGACCTGCCACATTCATCATGTTGACTGATGGCGCCGGAGCCGCTCCCCGGGTCCCGCTGGTTAATGTAGTGGGTAATTAACTGTCATTTGCCTAGTAATAGGCCGATGATCAATGGTTTGTGGGGAAACAAATTCTAATCCCCAAGCTGATGAATGCAGGCTGAAGCTGAAGCCACTGACGTGTTGGGGGGTAAGAGAATCTGTCTGTTCTGAACCCCCCCAGAACACACAGTGATCTGAGGAGTGTGTCGATAATTCATTTCTTTAAAAAAAAAAAAGCTTCACGTTTGCCTTCTCAATCCTACAGAAGGGTCACATGTTCACGCAGAACCAATCAGAACCGCTCCTGAGAAATAGAGGAGGTTCTCCGGATTTGAAGAAAACTGTGATTTGTACTTCAGAGGGGGGACAGTAAACTCCAGAAACCTTTAATCCAGTTTTTCTGATGGTAAAGAAGCTGGGGTCACATCTATAGAGTTAGGGCCAATACTATTTGAAACCCAATTAGAGAAACTGAAAAAAAATATTGGTGTTTGGCCAAAAAAAATTTAAATGTCAAAAACTTTTTAAGTTTCAAATATTCTATTTTAGTTTTAAAAACTCAAAATTTCAAATTCAAAACTTTGTTTTTTTCGTTTCAAATCTTTTTTTCTCTTTCAACTCTTTTTTTTCCATTTATGAATCTGATATTTTTTTTCAATTTGTTTTATGTGGGTTTCAAATAATATTGGCCCTCCATCATCTTTTGATCTATTTCCAAATCCTTCCCAGTGCTCTTTTAATTATCAATGAACAATTTTTAGCCAAAAAAGTGTTATTTTCTAGGACATAGTTTCTGCAGAGTGGCACACAATCCTTAACCTCTGAGTTGTAGGTGGCACAGAGTAAGCCTTCCCCCACTTCCCGTCAACCATCTGTTCACACTCTCTCCCACTAGCTTACTGCAGGCCGCCACAACCACAAGCTAACATTAGCTGCAACAACAATGGCGAACAATATCGGTCGATCAGTTCTGATCCAGATTCTAAACTGATCCCAAAGACGTTCATGGATCCATTTGTCTGCAGGTGGATGATCAGAGTGGAGTGAACTTTTTCCAATTGCTTTTTATTCATTGAATCCTGATTCCCAACAGAATTCTCTCAGTGTCGCCCCCTGCTGGCCTCATCCACAGCAACATTCAGTAGTGCTGGAGGAGACCTGCTGGGTCAGTTTGTGTTGATGTTTTTTACACTTCACTTGTATCAGCAGAATGAGTGGAAGTATTCTTGGAGGGCAGGCCTTTACACGGCCCCATCTCCCCTCTGTGGTTTTATGAAGGTCACTGCAGTGTGGGACAGAGCGTGGGCCCGCCCACACAGGGTCGTCTCCTCAAAGCCTCCCAAAAAGCCCTCAAAGGAGGACCCGTGTTACCATGGCAGCATCTCAAAAACGGCCTCGCTGTGGTCAGAGACGGTCAGAAACAGCGACGGGGCTTCATGAAGGGATTTTGTTGAAGCAGTGGAAGCAGCAAAGTCAGGCAGAAGCTGTTGAATTAATTACTAACAAATCATCCCCCGCTTGTCTCTCCTCTGGAGAGCAATTATCATGTGTGGCATCAAACCGGCGGTGGGGAGTGAGGAGACAGGCAGGTGGACTGCATCCATCCTCCTCCCCCCTCCCCGTGGGGAGAGCGGCGAGCGCGGCAGTGAGCGCGGCGGCTCCGACTGCTGCGGGTTTGGCTCCGTTTCCACACAGCTGATGAGCTTTATGGGCAGAATCCTCTTCCTCCGCCGTAAACAACAGAGACAGCACTCCACACGCCCGCCGAGAACTGTGGAATTAGCCAAAAGTCAACAAGTAAAACTGAAGAGAACCAGAACTTCCACTTTCTGATCTCCATCCAGGGTGTCAGAGGTTCAGACCAGGGGGGTCAAAGTTAATCACACAGGGGGACAAAATCTAATGCAAATCTTACATTGCGGGCCAAACAGGATAAACATTTATTAAACACTCTAAAACTACATTTTTGAAACTTTAAACCCTTACTGTTAAACATATTTATGAACTAGATATATAGCATTACCTGTGATAATGCTAGTGTGAATGCTGTAAGATGAATTTGGCTGCTGAAGATGCTAGTGCTGATCGCTGAAAACACTGAAGCAGATAGTCAGCTAAAATTTTAGCTAAATGCTAAATTGCCTAAAAAACTGAAACAAAAGAAATAAATTAGGTTAGCCAAAACAGCTAGCATGTAAATATTAGCTGAACTCCAAAACATCCTAAAAAAACTGGAAAAAAAGCCTAAATTAACCAATACAGCTAGCATGTAGCTGAAATGTTAGCTAAACACCAAAAGAGCATAAAAAATCTTAGTAAATGCCAAATTAGTCCAAAAAACTAGCAGAAAGACAATTTTTAAAACTTTAAAACCGTAACTTTTTAACATAATTATGAATCATAAAAAGACAGGAATATTATTCCAGAATAAATTCATTTAAACCTCAAATAACTTTCAATATTTTACTCTCCATAAAAATATATTTTGTCAAAATTATACAAGTTAGAAATAGGCTAACATCAGGTCATTAATAACAATAAAATAAAATAAAATGATCTGGAGGGCCAGATAGGATTAACCAGAGGGCCGGATCCGGCCCCCGGGCCTTGACTTTGACACGTGGGGTTTAGAGGATCTGACCAGACTTGAGGAGATTTTTTGTGACTCAAAATAGAACTCGGTTTCACCAACATCTTTTAGCACGAGGCACTTCCTTCCAATGACTGTAAATGAAATCTGGACAGAGTGAGTGTGATGTCACCCGTAAAAATAACTAGGTTCTGGTTCAGACAAAAGGAAGAAGTCGATTTGGACTCATACAGACGCCACCGTGTTGGGAACAGAATTTATCAGTCAGCAGTGATTGGTCCCAGTCTGTCTGAGTCGACGTTTCTATGGCAACCACTGTCTCCAATCAGAAGAGAGCTTGCTGGAAGTCCACACAGAACTACAGAAAAGTTCTAATGAAAAAAATTATGATTATAAAGAAAATGTTAAAAAAGGTATTGGAGCAAAGTTAGATATTCTGACCAATAGAATGACTGAGTAACAGCTGTTTATTTCTCCATAGAAGTCAATGGGATTTTGGCTTTCTGGGACCAGTGTGTACTTCCTGTTTGCAACGCCAGTGGGGAGGGGTCACTCAGTCCAGTTTTCATTTAACTCTCTCTCTTTAAGTTGAGCTCCTCCTGTGTTCAGTGTTGGTTTGATTTGTGTGCTCTTCCTGTGGTCTTTTCAGCTCAGCTTGCTTGTTTTTGCTCGTTTTCCTCTGGTGAGGGTTTTTTTGGGGGGGGTTATTAAATCTTAAGTCTCCTAGCTTTTTTCTGAGCCTCCTTCCCTGCATCTGGGTCCTCGCCGACCAGCCCGTGACACCTTTATTTCAGACCTTGATGGAAGAGTTCAACTTTCTTGTGATGCCTTGTTACATTTAAATTTGACAAAATGTTTTCTTCTTTTCCATGAAACCCTGGGGAACCCATAGGGTCAAATTTGGCCTCAGACCCCCCAACTCGGGTTTTAGGTTCTTCAGGGTTAAAAAAACAAGTTATGATGGATGGACAAAAGGATGAAATGATGGACGGATGGTTGGGTTGATGGATGGATGGAAGGATGGATGAATGGATTGATTAAATACAGCATAAAGTTGTCATTTGAAATCTTAGTGATTTTGGAGTTTCTATCATTTCTTTAGATTAGGAAATGTTCAAAGTTTAACCTTTAGATCTCTACTTATAGCTTAATGAAATGCACACGTTGTCTTTCACAGGTGGAATGAAGTCCCTTGGTATGTCTCTAGTCAAAGCCAACGTTAGAGCAAATCAAATCCAAGTGAAGTCCGACTTTTCATTCCAAGAAAAAGTCCAGTGATTTAGTTTACAGAGAGAATGTTCTAAATGTTCGTTTTTTTTATTATTCAAAAGTAGAACAACATAAGTAAAATGGAGGAACCTGTGAGGAGCGAGTTCTGTTCTTGAATCCACACTCAGAGTTCTCGGAGGATGGAGCTGTGAGGGTGATCATCAGTCTTTGCTCCTCCGGACGTCTGCCGTGTTTCTGTAAACTCCTCTGCTCCTCAGGTTGTTTGGAGTCACAGGAAACTGTGCGGCCTGCAGCAAACTCATCCCGGCCTTCGAGATGGTCATGAGGGCCAAAGACAACGTCTACCACCTGGACTGCTTCGCATGCCAGCTCTGCAACCAGAGGTGAGTCCCAGAATGCAGCTGGGGGGGTGGAGCTTAATGAGTACATTCATTTCTATTTTTAAGAATATTGATCAAATCGATTTTATTAACCCAGCACTACAATTAAAATGATCTGACAAACGACTAAATCAAGTCAATGAATCGAATCAATCGAGTCAGGATTGATGAGGCCAAACTGTCAACAGTAGACCTGCACCATACATCGCCAATGTATCGTCATGGCAACATCAGCCTGTGCAACACATGTTTTAAAGAGTCGACTTAAAATGCAATAAATGGTTCCTTAAATGTTAACACATACAAAAATAATCTTATGGCAGATGAAATAAAATGAATTAAAGACGTTTTTGCTTTTGACCAATCGGGTGGATCTGTATTATGTTAGATACTCGCCTCCTGAGTTATTTGACTAAAACTGATGCAGTGAAATAGAAATAATGTATTGTTGTTTTGGTCATTTCATATTGTCATCACAATACTGATGACTATTATGGCAAGTTTTACTAACCTGGTTCAGCTCTAGTGAGTAATCCTCCTGACTGAGCCTTCAACTGAGGACAGAAAAACTCCATCTAACCTCCAGCAGAAGCAGACTCACTTAAGGGGGTCTGATGTGAGCAATTGGGGTCAAAGAGGACCCCCGTCCTGGTCATATTTTTCATTGAGCTGCCATCAGTCTGCCCTTTCAAAGAACAAAAAGCCTTTAGAACCAAGCCGGCCCAGAAACAAGGAGATGGCACATCTGTGGGAACGGATGACGGCGCGCTATCATCGGTCCTGATCTGAAATGGAATCAGACTGGGGGAGTAGCTCATCTCCACATGTGTGATCGTGGATTTGGGTCTGTCTGCCCCCCGTGGCCTCACTCTGTTGAAATGGACATAAATCTGATGTTGTGACCTTCCCACCAGTCAGATGTGTTATTTCCTTTCCTGAGCTTAAAGGCGGAGCGGCGGTGCGGTCGGAAGACAGCTGGCTCTGGGGACGAGGGTGGGGGGTGCCGGGGATAAGGACGGGGGCATGAGGCGCCATCCCACGAGCAGTTAGCCACAGATCAGCCCTGGGGGACAGCTAATCGATGAGGCTGTCGTCCAGCCTCATCATCTCGCCGGTGCCAGCCCAATTTCCCCAGAAATGCTGGAAGCCAAAGTCCACGGAGACCGGAGGAAGGTCGGAGTGGGGAGGGCAGGACGGGGGACAGTGCAGGGGGGGCACTCCATGCTGAAGCTGTGAAGGACAGACGGACGTGAGGTCAGGGAGTTCCAGTGGACATACGGTCGGACCAGTTTCTGATGTTCTTCTCAGATTATTTATTTCGCATTTCTCCACCTAAAAAATATTTTCTCTCCATTTTGTGGAGACTGTTTTGGTTTCAAGATTCTAAATTTCATTTTCAAAACTTTTTTTCAGTTTCAAATATTTTTTCACCGTCAACTCTTTTTTTTGTTTTGTTTTTGGAATCTGAAAATTTTAGTTTGAAGAGTTTTTTTTTTTTTTTTAGTTTCAGAATTTTTTTTTTCACTTTCGAATTTGAAAATTTCAGTTTCATGGCGCGTTGGGGCGGGGCTAACAAAAAGAACCAATCAAAATCAATGAGGGTGGTAACTTCAGTCCCGGTGCATTCAGTGACTCTGAGAACTGTGATAATTACAGTCAGAATGGCTGTTTCGTCTGTACTATCATAGTCTGAAGTTGTCCCAAGACGGCTGTATAAAGCAGAGTTATATGGTGTACAAACCGCTCGTCCAAAACTCTGTTCAAGCCCGTTCAAAGCCCGTTTTTTATGAATGTTTTATTTGGTTTTCAAATATTTATTTTATTGGCTTCCATAGTTTTAAATCTGAAAATTTGTGGTTTGAACGGTTTGGATGACATTGTATCTTATGTAGTGGTCATTTGAGCCTCAAGAGAACTGAAAGTCACACCTGTGTTCCCCAAACCCATGAAGACCCAGACCCATGTTAATAAAACCAACTAAATTATATGGAGTACACCACAAACCAAGCGGACCACGTCATGCTAACTGATGTTTTTCTGTCGGTTCAGATGTGGCCACACCTCTCTACAGCCCTCCACTGGCACCTGTACAGGTCCACCCCGCATGGGTGCACGTGGCTTGAGCTCCAGTCACATAAACCAAAATGTCGCCGTGCGGGGACCTAGATGCCTGTTTTTCTAGATGACCGCCCAGTGGCTGCAGGGTGCCAGCTTGTAATCGGACGTATTTTTGCAGCAGCTGCTGAGCTTTTAAGAAACAGGATGATGTTTTGGAAATCTTTTGATTTCTGCCAGTCACCGCCTGGCACATTTGGAGGTTGTGCAGCGGCGGTCCAGTAGCAGGAATGTTCCCTCTAACTTATCATGATGCTGATTATATGGATTGAATCTGCCCAGTTTCTAAATGACTGAACACACCTGGTCCAGGTGAGCAGCAATTACTGAAGCAGGGTTAGCTGCAAAACAAGCAGGGCGGGGGTCTGTGACCCCTAACCTAGAATAAACACGTAATCTTAGGACATAAATCTACATTTTTGTTTTAAAAATAATGACAATAAATCCCAGTCTAACTTTTTTGAGCTTTAAAGTAACATTCTTGCATTTGAAAAAAAGATTAAAACGAAATTTGAGGTTTTTTTTAGTATTAAATCCAGTTTTTCTATTGTCACTAACATGGAGCAAAAAGATTTGGATTCATTATAATTATAATTTTCTTCTTTCTAGATCTTTATTAGACAAAACTGTACTAATTTTGATCAAATCTTGAACTTTACACTAGGACAGCTACGATTAGTCGACTAATTGGCAACTGTCGACTATTAAAATAGTTGATTAGTCGTTATTTTATATTACATGGAGTCAGTGTAGTAAAGTTGAAAGTTGTAATGGTATTCTGCTAGCTTTTTGGAGTATTTTGGCATTTATTAAGGTTTTTAGGTTATTTTGGAGTTTAGCTAATATTTTGGGAAAATGCTAGCTGTTTTGGCTAATTAAGGATTTTTTCAGTTTTTTTCGAATATTTTGCTGTTTAGCTAATATTTCAGTTACATGTTAGCAGTTTTTCAGCTGATTTAGGCTTTTATCAGCTTTTTAAGGCCAGTTTGAAGTTTAAATAATATTCTTAGCAACATGCTAGCTCTTTTTGCTAATTTAAACTTCTTTGTTTTGTTTTTTAGACTAATTTGGAGTTTTAGCTATTTTGGCTAATTTAGGCTTTATTTGTTTTTCAGGGTATTTTGAAGTTTAGCTGATGTTTCAGCTGTTTTGGCTAAATTGGGCTTTTTTTTCATTTTTCTTTTCATTTTTTTGCATTTAGCTATTATTTTAGCTGGCTTTCAGTTTCAATGATTCTAGCTATAAATTTCAGCATCTTCAGCTATCAGCACCAGCATTTGTAGCTATTTTAGCTTACATCATTCACACTACCATTATCACAGGTAATCCTATATATCTAGTTTTTAGTTAGTTTAAAGCTAATGATGGTTAATGTGAGCTTTACATCCATCTAGCGCATAACCCGATAAGTTGACTAATCTGTAAAAATATTCAGGGATTAGTCGACTATTAAAATAATCATTTGTGGCAGCCCTACTTCACACCTGGTTATGTCTAAAACGCAATGTGTGATCTGTTTTGATTTAAGCGGTTTTCAGTGTTCATTTCTTTGACAGGATTATTTGAGCAGACATGGCTAAACTTAAGATCTGTTAAAAAATACATTTTCTGAACAGAAATCTAGTTTTCTTCCAAAGTTTAAAGAAAATATTTAAAATACTTTTAGAAATACTTCGGTGGGCGATCATCACTGCAGTCTGAGGGGTCCTAGAGTAGAATAGACTAGAATCCAGTCATTTCCTTGTTCAGGGAGAGCCGTCAGTCCCTCACACACACAGCCCTTTCCTCCCAGATCTGAGGCTGTGTTTTCACAGACACCCCGTTCACACAGTCTTTGCTGGTTTGTATCAGCCCCTGCGGTGTAGTTGAATCTCTCTAATTGGTCCCAAATGATGCAACAAATCATGGTCTCCACCTGCCCTGCAGGCCTGATTAAAAGCTGTGAGCAGACTGACTGCAGGCTCATCAGGCGCCTCTTTGTGTGCAGCTCCTGCCTAGCAACACCCGTGGAAGTCAAACAGGGGCAGCGCTGGCTGCCAAGCCGCCGCCCACCCCCAGGTGCACGCGGGCACTGCCTCCGTCTCTCACCCGCAAAAAAACAGTGAGACAAACCTGCTCCCCTCGCCAGCCAGAGAGTTTCTGGAAGCAGAGAGGTCAGAGGTGGAGCTACAGGAGTTACCAGAACCACAAACCCGAAACAAACACATCAGATTTAGGAGACGATACCACGAAAAGTCCACAGATGACACTGAAGCTGAGCCGCCGCCAGGAGGCCCAGGTGTCCTGACACACCAAACTAAATGTTCCTAGTTTCCTTTGCAACCATCATTAAAAAACTGGCATAGTCACATGACATGACTCAACATATGCAGCCTCACTGAGCGTCGAGACTTTCAATTTCAAGAGTCCAGAACGCTACTTACTGTAGAAACAAGAAAATCTCCACCACACTCTGACTGTTATTAATGCTAACCTCGAGTTAAGGCACATTCACACCAAATTTGCGTGCCCCGCCCCTCTTTCATCGTGTGACGAAATCGCTGCCCGTCACCTGTCAAAAAATGTGTTCTTGAGCTTGACGCCGCAGCCGCGTGTGGGAGGAGCTACCAGCTAATGTTTTTAGAGATATTTACAGATTCCGTCTTCCAGGCTCAATAACTCTTTTAATGAGCATTTAAAACTGTCAGAAAGTGTCTTTTAACTCGGACAACAAACCACAAAGACATTTCGAATCCAAATTCTTCCCTTCCTCCAACGGCTTCACCCTACCCCCAACATTTAGCCCTCCAAACGGAGAGTAATGAAAAAATAGCTATGTTAAAATTCCATCACTACTCACTATGTAGGGCATTTGCCATTTTGTAGTGCTCTCCAAATCTACTAATTCCAAAATCCAGGGCATTAGAAATATCCCATAAGTCTTTGCGAAAAATTAGCATGCTTGGATGCTCACTATATTAGCAAATCTAGACCACAAAGCATTGCGGTCAAACAATCTTTGCAAAATAAAAACATGTTTAAGTGTAAATGTATAATAAACCATTCACATTTTCATCATCAGAACAAGCGGAGTCACAAATAGACGTCGTAAAATGTTCGTATTGATTTGATTTTCACTTTGTAAAAGCAGTGATATCCTGCGTTTAGCAAAAAAGAAAGTAAAGTAGTGAGCATGGTGTCTGAATTGCTTTTAAAATGCAGGGCACTATATGTTTGTCTAGTAGTTAGGGATTAGGGTTATAATTCGGACATAGAAACTGTCTTCAAATTCAGACATCACTCCCACTCGATCATGTCATCAATAGCCGCCGGGTAGCTACATTAGCGCATAGCTTAATAGTCCGGTGCGCTTTATTGCTGGTTGTGTTTATTGACGTCCATTGATTGTTTGTGGTAAAGGACAGGACGCACAAAATGTGTCAAAATGTTATAATTTGACTTGTGATACTGTCAGTCAACTATTTGCTGGCTCTGGAGCCGCAGGTTGCAGACCCCTGGGGTAGGGGAAGAATTTGGATTCGGTCCAACAGAAAAAAGATCTGTTTTTGTTTCTTAGCATTAAACAAACATGGCTGCCAAGAGAACGTCTACAAAGTGCAAGGTCTATGATTAAAGCAAGGGATCAAAGTAAAATCTATGAATAAAACAACTGAAACTAACACATGTTTACTCCTCATCATGTTCATTTTACAGTGATTTAAAAAAATAGCATCAATTTTCAACAATCTTACAATTTTAACAAAATAATATGAATCACATTTGGTAAAAATTGATTCTGAATATTCTAAAACGACAGTCAACATACTTTCTACATGTATAATGATCACTTATCATTACTAGGTAATAGTTATTTTTTCTTGTTAATAGTTGCACTACTTTTACTTGATTGTTTCTTCACAAAATATACCAGTTTAAGTGCTAAATGATAAAAATAGGTCATTTACTTTGTTGGTTATTTAAATGTGTCTCAAAAGTATCGGATCAGGACTCAGTAACAGCAGGTGCTGAAAATCCAATCTGAATCAGATCGGTACCAGAAACACCTGGTCAGTAGTCCTGATATGATGGAGACTGACCTTCAGAGGATTGGAGCAGAGATGTTCTCACAGGAGGGAATGGATGGAGGGGACTATTTCCTGGTGTTTCCAGACCCGTCCTGCGACTGGAGATTAAGAGCAGCTCAGAGAGCAGGACGCTCGCCCACGGAGCAGCATTAATGAGGAGGTTCCTGCTTTTGTGCTCATGTAACCCCCCTCTGTCCTGTCTCTTTGTGTTCTCCAGGTTTTGTGTGGGAGACAAGTTTTTTCTGAAGAACAACATGATTCTTTGCCAGACGGACTATGAGGAGGGGCTGATGAAGGACGGCTATGCGCCCCAGGTTCGCTGAACCTTCCAGTCCGAGAGGAGGAGGATTGGGAGAAAGAGACAGCCTGAAGGAGAGCATGCAATCACACAGCAAAATGCACTATTGCCTCCCGCGCTGCTCCTGTACCCCCACATGTACATAAGCCAACAGGCCTCCTCCTTCGGGGGGGCCGCTGCTGTACAGAATAGCCGTAGAGACGATGAGGCGGGAGGGTCCTAAAGCCCACAAGTTTCCACGTGTAAAGAAAGGTGTTTGTATATTCTGTCCTTCGCCGGTTTCCTCTGTTCTCCAGTCCGACAGCTGCTCGGTTAAGTCTGGATTCAAGAGAACGCTGCTGAGGGGCCAACCCATGATGTTTTTAATAAGCCCGCTCCTCAAACAGGTTCTACATTCACATTTCTAACTGGTCAGTCTGTGATTGGGCGGGGAGTACTCTCACGGCCCTGGTACATTGCAAGATTGACCAATGTAGCCCCTCCCCCATCACTTCACACCTGTCTGTCAGGTAGGTCTGCTCTAAACCCAAGAGCTCCCTCTGACCAGATGATCTCTACCAATCCAGGCCCGAGTGTAGATGGTGGTATGTCCTCATGTCTCTGGTACCATCTACCAATGAATGGAGAAAAAGCTAGAAAAGGTTTTTCAGAGATAAGGGTTTGTTTTTTCAGCACATTCTTACTTCCTAGTCATCATATCTTGACGTTTGGTTTAGGACCCTTTCCCAGTCACTTTTTGATGTTTTGGTGTCCCTTACTCGTCAGTTTTTGACGTGCTGGCCGTTCCTATTAAAACACGGGTCTCCAACCTCCGGGTCGCGAACAGGAACCGGTCTAGTACCGCGACACGGACCACCTCGGTACCCTAACCCAGCACCTGAAGCAGGACCGAATATGGTACCAGATGCTGTGCTCAGCCTCGGCTCTGGGCTACATGGCGCCAGAGGCGAAAGAGGGCAAATGAATGTTAATAAAACAGACAAACCTCTGCTTTGAGTCTGTTCTTTCTCCCCTTCCTTCCTTTTTTGACCTTAAAACTGTCCCTGAGGACTTGTTTTGTTGCTTTTTCATCCCTAAAGTTTTAAAGAAGTGGCGACCAGGGGCGGCCGCCTAGCTCGCCTATGCTCAAGGTCCACACCCTCGGGATGAGGGACGACCCTGGCTTTATTGAACCCAAACCGGATGTGGTAGATGCAGTCCGTGTCTGGTCCTCAGGATGTCTCCAGTACCGGTACGGTAGCCTGATAACGGTTTGCGTCCGGTACTGCATCTGGTACCAGTTTTGCTCCAGTAAAGCCAGGGTTGTCCCGAGGGTGTGGGCCCTTGACTTTGCCAACAACCAGCACCTTGAAAAAAACCGCAGAATTGGGGATACCCAAAACGTCAAAAAGTAACGCGGAGGGAGCCAGAACAGAACGTCAATATGTGACGAGTTGGAGATTATAACTTGTTGGGTTTTTTTCAGAGAACCATGTGTTTTACAGTTTGATCTGCATTAAATTTTTACGTTTTTAACTCGGGAGGGGTTACTTAACGGATATCAAACATTGGCAGTAAATGTGAGGTCACACTCTTTAATCATTCTACAGGTATAATCCCACTGCAGTAACCATATATAAAGCAGAGTAACATAGGAAAAACCTCCTGAAGTCTCAGCTACTGGATGTCCGTTTATTTCAAAGGAGAGCACATCAACTGTGCAGCTTCACTTCCCATCAGGGCATCACAGTCTTATCAGTTTTATCAGTGTTCGGACGCCATTCATGTGCAACCAACGCATTCTCACTCTTAACTGGTCATATATGGATGCATAGTTCGGGCCCCTCCGCGCCACTATTTGACGTTTTGGTTGTCCCCAACTTGTTTTTTGACGTTCCCATTCCCCAACACCAGGGCCGCGAACAGGAACCGGCCTGAGGACCACAGACACTAATCAGGGGTCCCCCAACCCTTGGGACGGGGCCCCGACCAGTACCAGGTTAGGGTAACAAACAGCCAGCACGTCAAAAAAGACAAGTCAAAAAGTGGCGTGGGGGGGCCCGGACCATACGTCCAAATAGGACGAGTCGGTTGACTTCTTTGCATCAAACTCAGCAATAACTTGTTGCCCTCAGAAAGCATCATCTCAGTTGTTGAAAGGATTCCGTCTCCGTTGGGTGGATTTGAACCAGCAGCTGTACTGTTCTGAGGAGGAGCTGTTCGTAACACTAGAACGGCCCACATTACATGTATTTACTCTGTACTACTTCAAAAACCTGGTGGCTCCGCCCCTGAGGCGGACTCCTCCAGGACAGTCCGGACCTTTTATAAAACTTCTCTCCAGCCGTGTTCTCAGCAGAACTTTGGGTCCACTTCATCCAGCATCAGATAACCCCCCACCCCCACCCCAACCGAGGAGCAGCATCTCTGCATCGATCATGTACAAATTTGGGACTTGGGCTTGCATTTCTCTTAGTGTGTCATCCAGCATGAGATGTTTATTTTTAGGACAACCTGTAAATACGACAATTGTAACAATTTTAAGCACAAATGTAATACAGTTTTATTGTGTTACCAACTTGTACGTTGTCTTATCAAACTGTGTCTTCAGTTGTTAAAGTCGATATCTATGGAACACTTTGGGTAAAATGTGGCTGTGTTTGCTGGAACAACCGTTGGAGCTGCAGACCGGAGACGAGAGCGGATCAGCCGAGGTGACTGTAGCACAGCTGGAGAGGCTACAGGAGGACAAAAAAACTCACATGTCGTCCAAGCACACATTCTGTTAAAAAACTTATCATAAACTTGAACCAAAGTCAAAAATCTTTACATCCCTTGAAGCCAATTTAAAGGAGGTGTCTGCTGTGAAGATGAGGGTTCTATTTGGATGAATGTTTCTTAAACCAAACACAGTTTTATTAGAGATTAATCAATGTATTCCCACTGGTTCTCAGTGGTCATTTAATCGTGTGATTGCTTAGTAAGCATTCACACAATAGTGATTCTCCTGCTCCTTTCTGTAGGTTTCGACAACTAAAAACTCAATCAGAGATTTCAGAATCTTGGTATCAAAGTTTTCTCGTTTTTGAAATATTGAGCACAAGGTGCCCCATACGAAATGAATGAGAAAGTCTTCAAAATTCTAAGTAAATTAGCAACAAGCCTTTAGGTATATTCATGGGATATATTTAATCTTTAATTGTAATTTTCAAAAAATTTCGAGTTTACCTAATATTTTAGCAACATGCTAACATTTTTGGCTAATTTGTTATCTACCGAAGTTTTTTTAGGCTAATTTAGAGTTTAGCTAATATTTTAGCAACAGGCTAACGTTTCTGACCAATTTAGTTTACTGAGGAATTTTAGGCTATTTCTCTTATTGGCTAATTTGGCATCTACTGGGGTTATTTATGCTAATATGGGGTTTTGCTAATATTTAGCAACATGCCAACATTTTTAGCTAGTATGTTATCTACTGAGGATCTCATAGGCTAATTGAGAGTTTAGCTGCTATTTTAGCAACATGCTAACATTTTTGAATAATTTAATTAAATGAAGAAGTTTAGGCTATTTTGGAGTTTAGCTAGTATTTAAGCAACAAGCTAGTTGGCTAATCTGCCACAGACTGAGTTTTTGGGGCTAATTTGGAGGACAGTTATATTTAAGCAACAACATAAATAGTTTTGTGAAATTGGCATATTTTAGGGATTCTGAAGCAATTTTACAGCAAATTTTCAGAAATTTAGGTCAACCTTAGCTCTCCAGATTTCCAGACTTTTTGCAAATGTAACAACTTTTGCATTTTCAGCAAATCCCTTCATCAACTAAAGTAAACTATGTCAACATTTTCAGTATAAAGCTTCAGAATCTTTAGTGACTACTTTAGCAAAAAGCATTCATACTAGCATTATTGCACGTAATGCAACTTCTCTAGTTGGGATTATTTTTAACCAAAATTTCAAAAACTTGTCATTTTCTGCAAGAATTCATTAGAAATAAAACTATCTACCAATCTAAATAAAGAAATTTTCATAAATGCAAATTAAATATTAAGAATCTTTATATATCTCCTCCATTATGAATAAATGACACAAGAACACGATAAAACACCATTTTCATCTGTCTTTAACCTTTAATTCCAGAAAACCCCTTCTGGTCTAAAACAACAGTGTCAGAGGAAAAGGGTATTTTCTTTGTCATTAGTGAAGCAAGAAAAAAACATTTTTTTAGCATCAGCAGCTGCTTTTACTGGATCCTTTCAAATACAAACCTTCACGTTTCAATTAAGAATCTTCACAGGGAGCGAGACAAAACATTTGGCTTAAATGTATGAGTCCAATTAGCCGGGAGTTTCTGAGGAGCTCTGTGAAGTTTGTCCACACTGATGCCGACACCGCATTACACAGCATCATCCGCCGGCCAATTACGCTGATTGAATTTCTTCATCCACACACACAAAGCAGAGGGAGGAGGAGGAGGAGGAGGAGGAGGAGGAGGAGGTCTCTGAGTCTCCTGGGCTGCTGAAATCAACACAAACAGGAGATCTGATTAAAGGAAGGAAAAAGAAATCCTCACTAATAGGAAAACACGTCTTTAGTTACTAAATAACGTTAGTAATTAGGTCAATTTTAAAGCCAAATTAAGAGCCTTGCTGCTAACAGCACAGAAGAAGAGAAAGTTTGGATCAACTCTGAATTACAGACACTTCCTGTCCAGTCAAAGGGAACCCCCACCGAAGAAATAGAAATAAAAGTTTGTTTCTTACCAGATCCTAAAGTAAACAGTAAATGAAAAATGTTGTTTGAAAGGGCTTATATCATGCAACATGAGTTTTTTTTAATGAGTATTATAATGTTAATTCCTCACAGAAAACTTCCAAAGTGGTATTTTGCTCCATTTAGGCATCCTAAAACCCTGCTCTTTGAGCACCAGCCCCTTCCAATTCCCAAACAGTTCCTTCCAGGAGGAGCCAGCTCCGTCCCCAAGTTAACATACACACCCACTTTCTCTGCAGAGCTAGTGGTGATCAGCAGCAGCTTTTTAAAAACCCTATAAAAACGGACAGCAGCATGAAGATTCTTAGTTCTTTAATAAATTCAACGTTACGAAAAACGCTCTTCATTTACGCGATGTGGCGCCTCGTGCACCTCAAACTCCAGATCACACCCTGGGTCAAGAGAGTAACATTAACCCCCAACACTGGCAGGCGGAACGTGAAGCCAACCCGGAAGTAACAAAACGTTGCAGTACCGGCACTGACCAGAGAGGCTGGTGCTTAGAGTGAGCAAATTCCCATAGACTCCCATGTTAAAATCCTCATTTTCAGCCCTCTAGTAAACCCCTTTAATGCCTGGTGCTTAAAGTTTTTATTTCATCAATGGCTGCATATTTGATCCATGACAACTCTGAGGGGAGTGAATTTTTTTCTAAGTTTGTAATTTTTTTTTAAAACAGCATTTATTTTCACTTAATGAGGGGGCGCAGCCTTTGATTGACAGGTGACGGTGTTCAGCTGTCTGCTACAGATTTAGCGTTAGCATGAGCGCTATATTTCGGTTTTTGTCCTGCTGCCGTGATGTAAACTGTTCTAATACGCTCTCTTGGAGTCATCTGGGGTCTTTTCTCTGGTAAGTACTAAAATAATAACTTTATATTTGCCGGAAATAAATCATTAATGTATATTATTATTATTTATTTTAGTTCCAGTTATTCGATTTTTTAAAATTCTCAAAATGTCTTCATGTCACTATTTTTAACATTAATGTCTATTATGTTTAAAGTAAAAAATATGTTTTTCTCTGTATTCTTATTGATAGTTCTTTTCTTTTATCAAAAAGTTATAACATATAAGTACAGGATTCAGATCTGCTACAGTCTCTTCATGTACAGGGACTGACATCACATAGATGATCCACATTAATAAAGTGAAACTGTGAAGACATGCACAAAAGTCAATAAGAACATCCATCCATCCATCCATCCATTTTCCTGACCGCTTCTTCCCTTTCGGGGTCGCGGGGGTGCCGGAGCCTATCCCGGCTACTGATGGGCGAAGGCGGGGTACACCCTGGACAGGTCGCCAGTCTGTCGCAGGGCCTCAAACACACACCCATTCACTCTCACATTCACACCTAGGGGCAATTTAGAGTCACCAATTCACCTATGAAGCATGTTTTTGGACGGTGGGAGGAAGCCGGAGTCCCCGGTGAAAACCCACGCATGCACGGGGAGAACATGCAAACTCCACACAGAAAGGTCCCAGCCGGGAGTCGAACCGGGGCGTTCTCGCTGTGAGGCAAGAGCGCTAACCACTGCACCACCGTGCAGCCTCAATAAGAACATATAATTTAAATATTTATTTTTTAACAAATTTGAACCAGTTTTATTTTTAGCTCTGTCTTGTGATTTTAATGTATATTAAATGTTTTTTTTTTCAATTGTACCTAATGTTTGTCTTGTATGTTCCTCTTCAGGTCTGCTTCTGGTGGTGAGCGGATTTATAATCCAAAATAATCCAGCATTTACATTTAAAGGCCGTAAAATTCTAATTTTAACATATGAATTTGACTCTTGCTGATGTGTGTGATTTAATAAAAATCATGTTTAACATATCTGAGTGACCAGTCTCTTCTGATTATTCACTGTTTTAGCATATATGTAAGACAAAAGGAAAGTCAAAGTCAGATCTGTACAACATTTATTTTTTAAGCAGATGAAATGATTCAAAACATTACAAACATTAATCATTAAAAATTCAGAATTAGTTTTCCTTTATTCAAAGTATTGACCTCTTTACACATGTCATGGTTAGAAACCATCATCTATGATAATACTGTCTGTTTTTATACATTTAAAGAACCTAATAAATGATCCTAAAGAGTACATTTCTATCTACCTGATCACATCTAAAGAAGAAGAGATTGGAAACATTTATCAAACAAATGATTTAAAAATCCAAGAAACAGATTCAAATTAACTAAAGATAAGCAATCAACAAAGGAAATAAAGAAATTGAGATTACATATAGAAAGACATTTAGAAAGATAGTGACGTGAAACCTCAATACATGAAGCAGATGCACTACGACCTCACTCCAAAATCCTCAACTAGCTAGAAAACTGCAAAACAGCAAGTAGAAACACAAAAATTGAGGATAGTGTTTATGTTAATATAGCTGTCACAGCCAGGTAGACAGCTGGTTCCACCTGCAGCAGGTTTATTAGTTCACACAGGAACTAAGCTCAACTGAAAGGCCACAAAGCTGAATCAGGGTCAGACAGGCAGCGGTCAATCACGAGCATGGGATCATCCAAGAAGAGACTATGTCAGAGTTCAGGCGAGGGTCAGGGCAGGCAGCAGTCAACCAGAAGATAAGCAGGATCAGAAATAGAAGATCAGATCCCGATAGAAACGCTCAGTAATGCAGTCAGGGTGGCACAAACAACACTTCACACAGAACAAGGCTCTGTGCACTGCTTAAGTAACAGGTGGGTGATTGTCAGATCAGAGTCAGCTGAGTGGCATCTGGGGAGTATACGCTGGGGCAGCTGGGAGATGTAGTGTGTTCAATACTCTGCAGACAGCTCCCGGTGACCAGAGGGGCAGACAGAACTTTGTCTCCTGGCATTACACTGACCAGTAGCATCTTTCTGATGGTTGATGTCGCCGCATGTGGCTTGCTATGGTGGTCTGTGCAGTCTCGTCTGTCTTGCGCTTCCTTCAGAACTTGCTTGATCAGAG
>NC_050534.1:3149366-3149831 GCF_002922805.2 Oryzias melastigma
CAACGCAAAACAAAAAAAAGTACTTGACTGGTTGTGAAAGCCCTACAAAGCTCACCAGTTAGAGCAGGAAAGATGAGTTCATTCAATACTTTGAGCGTCTGGCGAGTGTGATCTCATCTCTTTAATCCAGTAATATATGCAGCAAAAAGAAAAAAAGAAAAGAAAAAGTTGACCTAGATGTAACATTTACCATAGTGACTTTCTGAACCGCTCTTAGTCCGGCTTGTCACCTAGAGCAGTGGTCCCCAACCTTTCTGGGGCTGTGGACCGGTCAGCCAGTGTTGAGTTATTCCGCGGCTCGGCCGGGGGGGGGCGCGAAAGTAGGCCACCGCTTTCACTGTCACTTCCTGAAACGGCTATCGCCATATTGCAAACGTATGCAACCCATCCTCAGCGATTGGTCTGAGTCATAGCTGAGTCATGGAATCTACAGGAAGTACTGTCGCCAATCAGGAGTGAGTTTAT
>NC_050534.1:3149978-3150954 GCF_002922805.2 Oryzias melastigma
TTAGCGTTAGCATGAGCGCTATATTTCGGTTTTTGTCCTGCTGCCGTGATGTAAACTGTTCTAATACGCTCTCTTGGAGTCATCTGGGGTCTTTTCTCTGGTAAGTACTAAAATAATAACTTTATATTTGCCGGAAATAAATCATTAATGTATATTATTATTATTTATTTTAGTTCCAGTTATTCGATTTTTTAAAATTCTCAAAATGTCTTCATGTCACTATTTTTAACATTAATGTCTATTATGTTTAAAGTAAAAAATATGTTTTTCTCTGTATTCTTATTGATAGTTCTTTTCTTTTATCAAAAAGTTATAACATATAAGTACAGGATTCAGATCTGCTTCAGTCTCTTCATGTACAGGGACTGACATCACATAGATGATCCACATTAATAAAGTGAAACTGTGAAGACATGCAGAAAAGTCAATAAGAACATCCATCCATCCATTTTCCTGACCGCTTTGTCCCTTTCGGGGTCGCGGGGTGCCGGAGCCTATCCCGGCTACTGGTGGGCGAAGGCGGGGTACACCCTGGACAGGTCTCCAGTCTGTCTCACACACCCATTCACTCTCACATTCACACCTAGGGGCAATTTAGAGTCACCAATTAACCTATGAAGCATGTTTTTGGACGGTGGGAGGAAGCCGGAGTCCCCGGTGAAAACCCACGCATGCACGGGGAGAACATGCAAACTCCACACAGAAAGGTCCCAGCTGGGAGTCGAACCGGGGCCTTCTTGCTGTGAGGCAAGGTTCCACATGCAGCTTTTCTCGTGTGACACGCGACTGAACTGCTTTTAGTGCTCAATATAATCGAGAAAACCCGGTTGATTTTCAAAATAAAATATTTCTGACTCAAAACAAACAAACAAAAAAAGTCCCTAAATTCTTCCGCGGACCGGAACCGGGCCCATTGTATATTTGTGTGTGGTGGTGTGTGTGTGTGTGTGGGGGGGGTATGTTTGTGTGGAAGGGG
>NC_050534.1:3151080-3165556 GCF_002922805.2 Oryzias melastigma
TGATTGACTAATTCATTAACTTACCAACTAACTGAATAATTGAATAAATAAAATACAATAACAGTTATAGAAAAGGCTTTAAGTAGCAAAAAAACAGAAATAAACTTTGTTGCGTATGAAAAAGACCATTAAGTGATAAAAGAATGGAAAGGAACAAACATTTTTGTCCTCAAAGGCTCATTTTGTTTGCAGCTGTAGGTTGCAGCGATGCAACGAGAGCTGGATCTTCATCATCTATGCCTTTGTTTTCTCTCTTTTTCTGTCTGTGGCAAGCTGTAAAAAACTTTTTGAAGCGCTTCCACAGTGACAGCTTCTTTTGTTTGGTCTCTACAGATGGCAAAGCGTCAGGTTCTTCCCTGTCGGGATGTCCAGACTCAGGGTCTGATGGTGGGTCAACTTCTATTTCAGAAGGTTCAGAATCTTGTTGCTCTTCATTTTCCATCTGAGGGGCTATGAAGGCGTCAGTTTTCTCAGCCTCTGTCTGTTTCAAGACCTCTTCTGGTTCTGGAAGAGGTGCTGAGATCATGGAGATTTCCTCAGCCTGAACCTTCATGACTTCTGGTTCTGCTTCCTCTTCCATTTTTAATCTCTGTTTCAGTTCCAGATTATAATTTTGTTTTTCTTGCAGCTCTTTCTTCAGCATTGTTAGTTTTTCCACTGCCAGCTTGTGAGCCTCCGTCTGTTTCGAGATCACTTCTGGTTCTGAAAGAGGAGCTGGGATCGTGTTGATTTCCTCAGTCTCGACCTGATCCTTCATGACTTCTGATTCTGCTTCCTCTTCCATTTGTAATCTCTGTGTCAGTTCCAGGTGATAGTTTCTTTTTTCTTGCAGCTCTTTCTTCAGCATTGACAGTTTTTCCAATGCCAGCTCGTGAGCCTCCGTCTTTCTCTCCTCTGCTTGCTTTGCTTTAGCTGCTTGTTCTAGTCTCTCCAGTTTATTTTTGAGATTGTCTACTACTTTTTCACACTTCTCTCTAAAATTGGTCTCTTTCTCCAGATTTTCTTTTTGGCAGAGAGATCTACCCTCTGAAACTGAAGAGTCCTCTTGACCACCTGGCTTTGTTCCTTCAATTCAGAAAGACATTTGTCTTTTTCCTTCATCTGATTCCTCAGTTCAGTGATCTCCTTCTTGATGTTGTTCCCATCAGCGCTTGATGTCGTGTCCTCACTGGCAGACACATTTGCAGGATTTGCATCTTGTACTTCCAGCTGAGGACTTTGATTAGCTGACTGAGTGTTAGTGCTTTCCACAGGCGTAAACCGTTCGGCTGTTTCCCTGAATGCAGCTGCTCTGGGAAAGAACGACAATGCTTCAGCGTTTAAGAGTTTCTGATGATCTTTTTGTTCCGGATCCTGCTTTGTGTCAACAGCAGGGGCTGGTGGATCTTCAGTTTTTATTTCTGGGGGTAGGGAGGCAGGTTCTGGAGGGACAGGATGGTTACTGTGTCCCTGATCCGGGCTCCTGTCAGGGGCAGGGCCAGTTGGACATGAGGGGTTCCCTCCAGTTGCATGTTGGTGTCCCAGATTGAAGTTTCTGTGATGAGGGGGTGGTGGGGGGACATTCCAATTTCGGTAGCCCCAATTTGGGTTTCTTTGTGGCGCGCAGGCTTGGTGATTAGGGTAGTTTTGGGGGCACCCAGTTTGGGTTTCTTTGTGGGGCGCAGGCTTGGTGATTAGGGTGGTTTTGGGGCACCCAGTTTGGGTTTCTTTGTTGTGCCGGGTTCATACCAGGGGCTGGATATGGGGGATTTAGCTGGAAATGCTGATTTCGTCGGAAATTAGCATTTCCATGAGGATGGTAGAAACCACGGATTCCTGGTTTGGGTGGGCCGCGTGGTGTCTCTGGTCTCTGGTCTCTGAACATTTTCTTTCTTTCTTTCCAATCCGGATGGCGATTGCGTAAACATTTATTAAAACTACATTTTAAAACTTTAAAACTGTAACATTTTAACATAATTATGAACTAGATATAAAGCATTACCTGCAATAATCCTAGTGTGAATGCTGTAAGATGAATTTGGCCACTGAAGATGCTGAAATTGAAAGCTAAAAACGCTGAAGGTGATAGCAAAAATCACTGAACCTGAGCTGAAAATGCAGAAGCTGATAGCTAGCTAAAATGTTCACTAAAGGCTAAATTAGCCTAAAAAATGTAGCTAAGCCAAAACAGCTAGAATGTAGCTGAAATAATAACTAAACTTCAAAATAGCCATAAAAAACAGAAAAAAGCCTAAATTAGAAAAAAAAAACAGATATCATGAAGTTAAGACATTAGCTAAACTCCAAAATAGCAAAAAATAAATCGTAGTAAATGCCAAAATAGTCAAAAAAAACTAGCAGAATGACACATTTTAAAACTTTAAAACCATAACTTTTTAAAATAGTTATGGATAATAAAAAGGCAGGAATAGGTGTGTGTTCCAGTGAGACCACCTTAAGGAACGTCATGAAAATGGAACGTACTGTTGTCATGTGTGGTAAGCAGAGGTGGGTAGAGTATTCAAAAATTTCCTCAAGTAAAAACATTGTTACTTTACCAAAATAGAACTCAAGTTCAAGTATAGAATAGGCATCCAAATTATTACTTGTGCAAGAGTAAAAAAGTACTTGGATCAAAATCTACTCAAGTAGTGAGTAACTATGAGTAATATCTCATTTCTGTCATAAAAGAATGATTAAATTAAAAACAATTAAATAATCCAACTTTTAATAAGGTTGTTGCCATTGTTGCACTTGTCCCTCAGCTCCATCTGAATGAACTCTTAGATACGTAGTTGTAGAAGCTAATTTTTCTTTAACTGTTCTGGTATCGCCTGTCCGTCCTGGGATAGGATCTCTCCTTCATGTGGGAATCCCTAAGGTTTCTTCTTTTTTACTGACTCAGGTTTTTTTAGGAGTTTTTCCTCACCGGGAGGGAGGGTCTAAGGGCAGGGATAACCAGTTTATGTAGTCTGTTTAGTTTTTAACAATTGTTTATATTTTGAAACCCAATGAGGCAAATCTCTTTGTGATTTTGGTCTACATAAATAAAATTGAATTGAATTGAATTGAATTGAGTGATTTCCTTACACGCTTCATGCCGCAGAAAGATTTTGTCTGGCTTTGTATGATTGGTAACAAGGAGTCACATGACGTAACGGAACCTAAGGGGAAAGTTTTTTCAACACATTTTCTATCTACAAGCTCACTGAGAGGTCTGCGACCTTCAAATTTCATTCAGTCCGACGGTCCACAGATTTGCCCACAGACAGTTGTGACTAATGTATTAGTCCCTCACTGTTGAAGACCGAGATGTTTCAGAGCTGTGGTAGACAGAGAGAATCCACAATCCATTTATGATGATTATGCAGTTTTAAGCCTAACAAAAAAAGCCTGTCATTTTTAGGACATAGTTTCTGCAGAGCGGAAGGAGGAGAAATTCATCTCTGAGATGTGGGCGGGACTATTGGCGCTCAAGTTAGTCTCGGGGTTGTAAGCTAGCAGAGGAATGTGAAAAAAGATGGCTGATGGGAAGTGGGGGCGGGTTTAATGGTCCTTGCCACAACTCAGAGGCGAATTTATAATGAACTTCTGCTGCTCTGCAGAAACTATGTCCCAGTTTTTTTTTATATATATTTTGGTTAAAAATAGCATAATCATAATTAGAAGACCACGGGGAATGCTTGAAAAATAAATTAAAAGATGTTGGAGACTTCAACGTTCTTACATAAAGCACATTTGTCTGATCACCCAATTTTGGGATGATAGTAAATGAATTCTAACTGTAGCATTTTCTTTACTGCTACGAGCCATCCGGATTTTCTCGGGTATCAAGTGCTTTGACCTGCAGTTTAGATCCGGGCTGTAAGCCAGTGTCAGTATTGATTTTCTTACCCATACTGCACCAAAGGCCTCAATCTAGGCTCCAACTTCAGCCTCACTCCATCCAACAGCGTGTTACCCACATCTGCCTCATTTGCTTCAGCCGTCCTGTCTTTAACCAAACCATTTTGCAGCTTTGGGACTGATTTGCTCTCCTGCTGTTCTGATCACATCCAGCTTCTGAACATGGTCTGAGCCTTTTAATGTTAGACTTTCCTCCTGCTACTTTGACTCAGTCATTCAAACCAAATCCATGTTTTATTCTGGTTTCATTAAAGCTAATTAAAACAACATTCAGTTTAATACACTTCATCCAGCTGTCTGACTCCACACAACCTCTGTTTTATTAACAGGAAAAGAAGTTTGGGTGAGACTTGAACATTTTCAGTGACCTCATCCAATACCTCATCTCCAAGATCCCTAAAAGTAGCTGCAGCTCAACTCCATACTATCCTCCCCAAGGATAGACCTTTATAGACCTCTCAGGTTAGTCTGTAACCCCGACCAAAATAAGTTCCAACCACAAACACCAGAATATTCTTCCTACACCACGATTTACCTGAGGATACACTTAATCCTGGATGGATGGATGGATGGATACAAGGATGGATGGACAGACAGATGGACGGATGGATGGAAGGATAGATGGACAGAAGGAAAAATGGAAGGATGGAGAGAGGAATGAATGAATGGATGGATGGATGGGAGGATGATGGACAGATGAAAGGAACAAGGGATGGATGGACGGATGGGTGGATAGGTGGGTGGATAGATCTATAGATTAGAGGATGATGGACAGGTAGATGAATGAATGAATGGGGACAATTCTGACTTAAACTTAGAAGGAAATGAATTTTGTGTAAACTATGTCATAAACTTGAACACATGGGACTCATTTCTGCGTCCAGTCCTCATCAAGGACATGAAGAGAGTTTTCTCAGTAGTCAGGAGAACAAAAAGCTCCACATGTAGAGAATAGTTCTGCTCCGAGTGACGGCGGTGCTTCACATCAACAGTTTCCAGTGCTGATTGAGCCATTACTGTGATTGGATTCATGGGAATAGTTAGAGAGTTATCGCTTCAGAGGAATCTGCTTGTCATTAGACCCAACGAGGTTAAGATGCAGAAGCAAACGGCTGCAGCGCAGGATTCTGCAGCTCCTTCAGCCTCAGAGGTCACCGTTTGATGTTGCATGGTAACGGTTAACAGATGCCGGTTTAGGCCTTTGGGCCTGCAGTTATCAACCAAAGAAAATGACTGCAATTCACTTCAGTCACGTACAAACACACATCAGATCCACTTACATTCAGTAATTCCTCTTCTCTGCATTCATACTCCTTATTTCCCATGCAGCACTTCTCTTCATGGCCATCCAAAAACATTTGTGTGAAGCACGCGTGACCTTTCAGATGGGGTCCCGGCACATCAGCGCATGAATGCAGAAGGAAGTCGCTTTCACCGCATCAGCTGAGGACCTCCGTGTTAAACTGCAGACGTTTCCTGACAGAGTCCAGCCTCATGGGTGAAAAAAGCAACAGAAAAATTCTAAGGTCAATGAGCAATCCTTGAGGTGAAGCTGGAAGCTGCAGTCGTGTCCATAGATGGTGATAGTGTAAGAAAGGGTCTCCACCACCATCAGTGGTACAGGAGATCTGAAAAGGTCTATGACCAAAGACTCTACTGTTGAGATTCTGACATGAAAAGAAGGAATAAGGCTTTCATTGATAACTCTGATCTCACCAAACCTCCTTCTCAGAACAACCAGTTCATCAGTTAGTTCACCTTCTCTCAGCCTCTCAGGCGACTGCAGGTGAGATCACACTCTATTCTAGAAAAAGACGTGGAGAAACTCCAGGAATTCTATTTATTTCAATCAAACTATCATTTACAGAAGAAGATTCAAACAAAAAAACAGGAATGAAATAGGGATGATCAATAATAAAGACAACTTGTGAGGTGGTTTTTCTACCTTGATGATCTTTGTTGTAGTTTTTTGTTCTTGAATTGTATTGTTTTTTATGTGAAAAAATATCTGTGATTAAGGTAAACATGGCAACATTGGGGGTGGGAATAAATAAGATTCTCTTCTACGAACTCCGTCTTTGATCAGTTCATTTTTTTCTGTAATTTATGTTTTTTTTTTATATTTTATATTGTGTTTGAAAATGAATTTATATCAATTCACCCCTACCGATCAAATCAATCAATCAATCAATCAATCAACCAACAAATCAATCAACTCAAACCAACTAACTAATCAACCAACCAACTATCATTCAACCAATCGACCCCAACCAACCCATTAACCTCAATCAATGAATCAATGAATGAATCAATCAATCAATCAATCAATCAATCAATCAATCAATTCCAACCAACAAGTTAACCTCAACTAATGACCCAATCAACCCCAATCAATCAACTAACAAACCATCTAACCAATCAATCAACACTAACCAATCAATCAGTCAATCAACCCCAACCAACCAACAAATTAACCCCAACCAACTATCATTCAACCAATAAACCAATCAAAAAAAATATATGTATATATCCCAACCAACAAACAAATCAACCTCAACCAACCAATAAACCCTAACCAGCCAACTAACTAATCAACCAACTAATAAATCAACCACAACTAACCAACAAATTAACCCCAACAACCAACTGACCAATCAATGAATCCACTCCACTCCAATCAACCAACTAACCAACCAATCAATCAATCGATTAATGCACCCCAACCAATTAAGTAATCAATCAATCAATTAACCAACCAATTAATTAATTAATTGAATGATACTACATCTGATTTTAATCAAATAAATCACTTCAAAGTATAAGTAAAGCAGCCAATAGATGATTAAATTAAAGAGTAAAAGTTCAGCTATTGTCAGGATGATGGCAGATCTCAGTTTAAAAGTTGCTGATTGTCTGCAGCCCTCAGGCTCTCCAGCAGGCTGCTCCAGAGGTGTGAGGCACCACACTGGACAGATTTCTCACCACAGCTTTCTGAAGCAACTCTGGGAACAGCTAGAAGGCCGGAGGACCTGAGGGTTTGTATGTTCAAATCAAATCTGATGAATTAGAAGCACAAGACCCATAAAACATTTAAAAGCCATTGAAGGAATCTTAAATCTTAAAGTCGATACTGAAATACACGAGTATCCAGTGCAAGGGTTTAAAATGGGTGGACGGTGAGGCTGCTTTCTGGTGCATGTTGGCATACAAACTGCTGAAATTTAAAGTAACTGAAGATGTAAAATCATTTTTCTGAGTGAATATGTTATAAATAAAGTTTTTTTATCGTACCATCACCCAGATAACGGTGGAGTGGTGTTGGATAAGTCCCTCTGACTTCATCCCCTCGCTGCTCAGATGAACATGCGTGATGAGTTCCATGAAGAGTGTTCTGCACAGAGCCGGACGTCAGGAGTGACGGATGAGAGCTCATTACCTCCACGCCGTCACACGTGTCTCTGGTCTATTCTGAGAGCGCCACAGCACTCCACCAGCATTCATTATGATGATAAAACTTAATAAAAAGCATTTTACTCCAATAGTTTTAGTACTTTGAAATGTCAGGATGATCTAGTGCTCTACCTGGAGAGAATTAAAGCTCAACTTAGATCATTTAAATATTAAAACAAAAAATTATACCCCCATAAGCGCTGGCTGAGGATGAAAAATGCATCGTGCACTTTATCCCAGACGGCCTACAGTGACCAAAAGAAAGAGGCTGGAATCTCTTTTAAATCTTTTCATTCAAAGGTTTTGAAGCAGACGAGTGTTTTATAGAAGCTGATTTCCATCTATGTTGATTTTTTTACTTTATTAGGATCCATGATGATTCTGAGGAATCAAAACAGCAGCAAGACCTTTAGGGCCCACCATGAGGAAAGAACACGTCTGAGGATCATTTCACACTGTTTGCTTCCACACAACGGATGAGGTCTGGAAGTGTCATTTCTAATAATGGCGGACACATATAAAGAAAATTTAGCTCTAAATAGTATTTCTGAGTATTTCTTAATTTAAATTGTTGTGAATCAGGAGGAGACGAAAAAAGAGCAGTTTGAAAAAGATGGTATTTGTGATGTAGAAAACACGATAGACGGGCCACAAGCTCTGACCAATAGGAAGGGGAGGTCCCAAGAGTCCCGCCCACAACCCAGAGGTGAATTTCTACTGAAGCCGCTCTGAAGAAACTATGTCCTAGGCCTAGAAAACGACACAGAATTTCAGATTTTGACTAAAAACTGCATAATCATAAATAAAAGAACACTGGGAACACTGAAAATGGATCAAAGTTCATTGGATTGGGGCATCAGTTGAAATCACTGAAGTGTTATTAAGGAGAGACTGTTGGAATACAAGTAATGATTGGTTTATGGCATGTAGCCCATTCACATCTGGGTTGAGACTGGCATGGAAGTTAACTCCACTAATTTCCCATCAGTCTTTTGTTTACACTCTCTCCTGCTAGCTTATAGCATCTCCCAAGCTAACATTAGGGTAGCAAATAAAAAAAACACAAACGGGGAGAAATACTGGAGCTATCCAGCCGTACAGCTTAGAGCACACGTGTCAGATCATTTTATTTTATGTTTATTAATGGTCCGATGTTATTTTGCGCTTATTTCTAACTTGTATAATTTTGACAAAAAATATTTTAATGGAGGGTAAAATATTTAAAATTATTTAAGGTTTAAGATGATTTATTCTGGAATAATATTCCTGCATTTTTATTATTCATAGTTATGTTAAAAAGTTACAGTTTTAAAGTTTATAAAATTGGCATTCTGGTAGCTTTTTGGACTATTTTGACATCTCCTAAGATTTTTGAGGCTATTTTGAAGTTTAGTTAATATTTCAGCTACATGCTAGCTATTTTGGCAAATTTATTATTATTATTATTATTATTTTAGCTTTTTAGGCTGTTTTGGAGTTTGGCTAATATTTACATGCTAGCCGTTTTGGCTAATTTAGGCTTTTTTTCAGTTTTTTAGGCTGATTTGAAGTTCAGTTCTTTTTTTCAGCTACATGCTAGCTGTTTTGGTTATCCTCAGGAAGAAAAGCTGCTGTCTATTACCTAATGGGGATCCTTAACAAACAAGCACACTGTAAAGTTATGTCTGAGCGTGCCATGACCAAGTATTCAGGAGTCTCTCGTAGCTCTTTAACAGTAGCTTTATTTACACATAACATTAGCTCCTTACATCTGGCTACTTACAAGTCCGTCCTCTTAAAGTGTCCCCCTTCTGGCTGTTCACCACCACATCAGTTCCTACACAACTGCCCTCCCTACACAAACAAACCTAGTTTTTTTTTTGTTTTTGTTTTTTCCAGTTTTTTAGGCTAATTTGTCAATTAGCTAATATTTTAGCTGGCTATCATTATCGCAGGTAATGCTATATATCTAGTTTATAATTATGTTAAAAAGTTATGGTTTTAAAGTTTTAAAAATATAGTTTTTAGTGTTCAATAAATGTTTATCCTGTTCGTTTGTTTTATGTTTTTCCTGTTCGTTTGTTTTACCCACAACCAAATGTGTGTTTTTTTTTCTTTTTGTTTTTTTTTTGTGTGTTTTGGATTTTTGCCCCTTGTATGATTGAGTTCTACTCCCCTACTTTAGAGCCAGATTCCAGCCCAGAGGAGGAGAATGAAGACATACATGGATGTATTTGTCTGTGAGTGGAAGTTTCAGGATTGTAGCGGAGCAGGGAGAATTGGCTGGGGCTGCATCTACCTTAGCTTTTTCAAACCGGTTTTCACCTCCATCTGATCCATCACAATTTGAGAAAAAAAAATACTCAGAAACACAGTTTTAGTTTTAAGTTATTCTAAAAAATTCTAAAAGACCCAACACCAAAAACACCATTTTCATCAGAGTGGGTCTTCAATGGACTGATGCTACTCAACATCCAGACTCCACCTTCACAGTGCAGACTCTTCTGGGCCCGGTCCGGCGGTGCAGAACAATGAATGAGACGTGAGCTCCTGTGTTATCACAGCGCACGCTCTTCTGCTGCAGACGAGAGCGCGGACTTCACACTTCCCCTCTCAGCCTTCCAGACTGCGTATAAATCTCCTTCAGACAGGATAATTACCAAGATAATTTTATCCGTAATGATGCTTGTCAGCCGAGACTGTTGATGAAATTAAGTAACTTTGACCCCCCACACCCAGCGAGCTTTCAGTCAGGGGGAAAAGAAAGAACAGAGGATGGAAAATAGCCCCATAAATCTTCTCCATGTGAGTGGTTTGCACATTTGTCAGCACGCCTCGGGCCGGAGCCGTCAAGCTCAGTTTTTCAAAACAAAAATTAGAGGCCAAACAAATGGCCATTGATATATTCCACAGTTTCTAGATTATTCACCAAATCTCAGAGGTGCTGTGACAGAAAAAGCATCTTTCAGTTTGACACTCAATTTGCCGTTCCCACAGACGCGTGCCGGTAAATATCAGACGTGCGCTGCAGGGAGATCCAGGAAATCCAGGGCAGACTTTTCAAGAGAACAATGCTCTTGATCTGTGCAGACTTTGGGAAAGAAATTCCGTTAAGAAGCAGCACGCTTTGATCCCGAATCCGTCGGAGTTGATTTTGACTCTAATTACATCTGATCTCATTATCAGATACGCTGCTGACGGCTTCCTACACCAGCAAAGAGGGCTGAAGTCAGGAGAGGAGTGTTGAGAGTAAACATTTCTGCAAGGAGAACGTGTTTTATACCTTCTTTTAAAAAATTAATATGGAGGAACGGGGACCCTGTTACCCGCTGCATCCTCGCACAAAGGCGACTGAACAAATGCTTCTGTCAGGTTGACAATGACAGAATTAGAGCGAGGTTTTCTCCGGGTTTCCTCTCCCCCACAGGGAGCGAGCACGCACACCTCAAAAAAATAAGTTTACTTTGGCTGCCGTTTGGAATTACGCTCATTTGCATTTTCGGAAGAATGGGGCCGCATGAAAAATAACCACCAAGTGGGCTGTGAAGAGAGGCAGCATGTTTGAAATGGAAACTTGGATAACTTTAATAAGATGAGCTGTCTTCTGATGAACCCTTCAGGGTTTGGAAGAATACATAATTCAGAGGGAGGAGAGAGACGCTCCTGAATGGTGCCTTCCTCCCTGCTTCACTAACAAAGACTGTTTCCAGTGGATAATGTGGTTTTCATTTGTCATTTAATTGGCAATGCTCTCCGTCTTTCTGACAGTCCATTGGGTTTACTGTATAATGCATTTATGCTTTCAATGAAGCAGAGCAGGGAGGGCTGGAGAACAGACCTGAAGGACCAGGGCTGACCGGAATTCAGATGGGTCTAGAAAGATGGACAACTCCCAGTCTGAGTTTTTTCCTGAAGAAGGCTAAATTGAGGCTCCTCCCACCTGAGAGTCCTGAATTAGCTTCAGTCTGCTGTCCCCACCCTCCTCTTCCTCACCTCAATGGGAGCTGATGGAGGGTTTCTTCTGCACATGACACCATGAATGTGAGCTGTGAGATGTTCCTTGACCTGTAGAGAGGTGTGTTGCTGAAGCCCAATGACCTGCGAGGAAATCTGAAGATCCGCTCGGTTTGTCCCTGAGCAGCTCTGTTGTAAAGCCATCTACGGCTCTATGAGAAGGGTCACCCCGGGCTCACACGGCCAGCGTTACGGCTCCAATGCGACCGCCGGAGTCTTTACGTGACTTTAAAAGTGCAAGAGGAACTTCCACTGCAGACGATCATGTGTGATCTGACCTCTATGGTGCTCTGAATCTGTTTCATTGGGCTCAAAATTTTTGCCAGACACCAGAGCTGAGTCGCCGCACTTTTTGTGTATTAACAACCATCGCGTGAACCTACGTGAGTTCGGAGTTTCCCAAGGTTGGCAGCAGAGCCTGTGACTCCAGCCATCCTGTAGACAATGTGAGTCATCTCCCATAGCTAGACCGCTCCGGCGCCCGGGCCTAAGCTGTAACTCCTGGCTCACACGGCTAGCGTTACAGCTCAGGTGGGATGCGGGAGCGGTCTAGCTACAGACGATGTTCATATTAGCTCCTGAATGGCTACAGCCACAGGCTCTGCTGCAGACCTTGCAAAACTCCAAACTCACATACGTTCATGCGATAACCTGCCATTTATATAGGAAGTACAGGAATCCCCCCTTTATTTACTGCGGTTCAGCTGCGTCGTCAGGCAAAATTTGAACCCAACGAAATGGATTCGAGTGCCACAGAGGCCTGACCGCAGAAGTAGGACACGAACGCCTGCAGTGGGATTTCCTCGTACACTTTTATAGTTACGTAATAGTATAATTACTTGCATTGGAGCTGTAAGGCTAGCGGTGTGAGCCCGGGATAATGCTAGCCGTGGGAGTCCAGGGTTACCCGCCTCCAAGATCAGCTCGGGATTGTTTCTTCTCCTGTTCCAACAATGATTGTTAAAGCTTTCTCTTGTTGATCAGTTGATCAACTCAGGTTTATTCTGGTCACAGTCGCTTCTGAAAACTCAGTCAGACTCTAGTCAGAGTTTCTCAGTAAGCTCAAGATAAGTTGCTTTCATGTTCATGAACAGTTGATGTCAGGATGTAGCTAATAGAGACGGTCGACTGTGGACCACACAAGGTTTACTGTCTCCATTGATCTGTCGGTCCCTCCCACTCTGAGAATTCTGGTGGACTCAACAAGAATGGACAGGAATGGTGGTAGATAGTACCAACATCCTTCTTCTGGTTTGGTTTTACAACCAAAGGCTGAATCTGCCATCAACAACTTACATTCAAGGGACCAATTGCAATGAAATGTCTCTGTAAATGCATGTAAATATGGCTGTTTCAGGCTTCTGTAAGCAAAACTCTCACGTTCACGTAAAGGTACACAAGTAAAGGTACACAAAAAGGTACACAAGTACACACGTTAAGGTACACAAGTTTCTACAACTGTTCTCAATGGTTGTAGAACCATTGAACCCAGCGGTTGTAGAACCTACAACTGCATGTTGAAAGTTAGACCATGTCGAGCTTTGACTCTGATTTGGTAGTGACGTATGGATAGCGTCCCTTTAAATTCATGAAAGTGCCAATTGTTTGAAAATTGATCCTGGGGAAGAAGTTAATAACTGCGATTTGTGCTGATCAGAATCCTATGACACCAAGTCTTTCATATACGGGGTAGAGCTATGGAGGAAAAAACCTGGAGAAAGATTCACAAGATTAACACTGCTTTGACATTTCACACCGAGCCTCTTCTAACTGTAGACGACTGACATGCATGTAAACAATTGGAAGAAAAGAAGAAGCCCCTTCCTGCTTGTCTAATGTGAACATCATGGGCTAACCCTGCGTTCAAAAGCGTGTGTCAAACACCTGGTATGTACATGAATGATTGAATGAATGAATGAATGAAATGGTTTATTTCAAGCAATCAGGTCATAATACATTACATATCACTTAATAAATCACAAGTAGATCGCTTGAACGGAACTGGAAGGAAGCAAACTTATACGTAGCTTGAAGTGGACCAAACCAGAACAGTCATGCAGCTCCTAAAGCCGTACATTTGGGAGGACTATTGTCCAAAATTAACTCTGAGCATGATAGTAAACAATCTGAAAAGAAGAAAAGCAGCTTATCCCAGGATTTCTGCTTCTTCAGATTTACGTGTTTTTTTTCCACCTGAAACAAGGAGCTCCTGTCATCTCCTCTCCTTGGTCTGTACAGTCTGCCTTCATTCACACTGAAGTGATTATAAACAGTGTCTGGATTTCAACCAAAATGACGGCAGAAGCTTCAATCTAAACTTTGCTTTAGTGAAAAGTCTTCAGATTTCCAAAATATCTGTCTCCTTTGAACAAAAACCAGCATTCAGCTGTACAGAGCTACAGGTGTGTTGTTCTCCTCTCACAGCTGCTCTTTTGTGTTCATAAGTGAGGATCAATCAAGCTGAATAGTTTGATGCCTTTCTCCATCCTCTCTTTCTTCTGCTGTGGAATTCTTGCTGTGTTTCAGTAGCACACTTCTATAAGGCTAGGTGGAAATGTGTGACAGAAAATCTTCTCCATAGATGTCATAAACATCTTGAAGAACATCAGAGAACATACTTAACCGCTCAGAGGACTGTGGTTCCTTCAGGACAGGCATGTCCAAAGTCCAGCCCGCATTTGACCCGCGGGCTGGACTTTGGACATGTTCCAATTTCCACAATATGTAGCCGTCAGCTTTTTCCATAAACTGTGTATCATTTCTCCATTACGGTTGAATAAATGATGTGCTAAACCATTAGATCATTTCTAAAATGTCAACTTTAAATAAAAAAGAAAAATTGAACACTTCCAGAACAAGTGGAAATTTGCATATTTTCTGTGAAATATGAAACAAATGTGTCTGAGGAACAACCAGACAAAAAATGGCTTTCTACATCAAGCTAACTGAGAATGAATGGTGTGAATAACAGAAAAATGGACAATAAATTTAGTAAAAATGTATTTAGATGTTATTGTTCTCTGTGTGCGTAAATATTGATAAAAAGTTCCATCCGTCCATCCATCAATCCATCCATTCATTCATCTATCCATCCATCCCTCCGTCCGTCCATCCATCCATTCATCCATCCATCCATCTATCTATCCAT
>NC_050534.1:3166436-3185976 GCF_002922805.2 Oryzias melastigma
CTGTCCATCCATCCATCCATTCATTCATCCATCCATCCATCCATCCATGTATCCATCCAACCATCCATCCATCCATCCATCCATCCATCCATCCATCCATCCATCCATCCAACCATCCATCCATCCATCCATCCATCTTCTTCTTCACATCCAGGACCGGGTCATGTGGCAGCAGTCTAAGCAAAGATTTTCAGACTTCTTTCTCCTCGGCGACTTCTTCCAGCTCCTCTTGGGGGACCCCAAGATGTTCCCAGTTCCAGCACAGAGACGTGGTCTCTCTAGCATCTCCTTGAGGCCTCCACCCTGTGGGACATGCCCGGAACACGTCTCCAGGGAGGCGTCCAGGAGCATTCACCTCAACTGGCTCCCCTCAATATGGAGGAGAAGCGGCTCTAATCCGAGCTTTCTCCGGGTGACCGAGCTTCTCGCCCTATCTCTAAGGGAGTGGCCAGACACCCTCCAGAGGAAACTCATTTCGACTGCTGTGTTCAGGATCTTATTCTTTCGGTCATGACCCAGAGCTCATGACCGTAGGTGAGTACTGGAACGAAGATCGACTGGGCCACCCTGGAGCCAGGCCTATGGTTGGGGTTCGCAGGTGAGTGCCTGGTGGCCGGGGTCCTCCCACTGTCCTCGGTTTGGTTCCAAAGGTGAGTGCCACTGCGGCCCAAACCCTTGTTCATCATTTCTTCACATCTAAAATATAAACTTTTTAAAATTAGATTTTTTTTTAGATGTTCAAAATTTCTTTCTAATTTACAATGTGTACTCTGGAGCTTTCAGATGTACAGTTTTTGTTTTCTTTTTTAATGTTAAAACCTGTTTTTTCATTTACTTTCCGCTGATCCGTATTTGACCTTTGACCGCATACAGCTCTGACAGTCTGAGTTGAACGCACACATTCAGAATGAAACGGTTAGAAGCATTCTATTATGAGATTTTAATTAAAAAATATCATTCTGATGTCATATTTCTCATGGTTTAATGTGTGATTGGCAGGAATCTGGTGATTCTATACATGACCCGATATGTGTCTCACAGTACGTCATATACCGCCATAGTATGCCCAACAAAATATTGTGATATATCGCAGAATCAATTTTTCCCTACACCCGTAAGTTAAAGGGGCCATACCATGGTTTTCTTAAGCCTTTAAGAGTGAACTTTATCCATATATATAATCACATTACCTTTGGATCACTAAGAAACAAATTATTTATGAAATAGTTACGTCTCGATTCCTGAAGCTCCGCCTGCCACTGCGTGTGGCTGCCATCAATTTCATGACGTCATCCTGGAGAATTTCTTTCTTCGTTTCTCCCACAAAAATAAACAGTATCCACATTTTTTTCAAAGATGGATGAACATACCATAGTAATATCCAGAACCTCTCTACTCACTATATAGTGCGTTCATCATTTTCTAGTGCTGTCAGAATCTGCTAATTCCAAAACTGAGTGCACTAAAAATTTCCTAGAAGTCTTTGCGGAAAACTAGCATACATCGATGCTCACTAGATTAGCGAAAATAGATCACAATGCATTGCGGTTGAACAATTTCGAACAAAAAAAAAACGTGTTTTAATGATTTATTAAAATAAACCATCCACATGGGGGGTGGGGTCTTAAAGGTGTCCCACATCTAGAGCATAGAACACCTGTCTGAGCTGGAAGTTATGGAAGACAGGACACAATTGGAAGATATAATGCACTGGAATAGTCACATTTTCATCGTATGGCCCTTTTAAAGCCCTTGAGTTCTGTACAAACTCTGCAGTGAATGTCTTCAAACAGTACAGGTCGGTGTGAGGCATGGGAAGCCATCTTTAGTGTCATTTAAACCCTTATTTTCTAAGATGTCATTACCTTACAGGGTTAGGGTTCCTCACTCAGGCCGGGTGTTTGGAGCCACACATTCCTCTGGCCTCACATCAGCGTCAGAGATGAAAGCTGCAGTTTGTGGAGACAGGTGAGCTCCGGCTGTTTTGATCTCTCAAACATGTATTCCATTTCTTCTCGTGCCACGAGGGACCCTCCAACCGCAGTCAGTGCTCTCAGGCAGGTTGCACCATGGGACACCGGGCAGGATGTGCTGCTCTCTTCAGTGGGATCAGCGGAGCTTCAGAAAGACCGGACTGACAACAGTTAGGTCTCCAGGTATCACCTATCACCGCCGCTTTCAGCCAACCTGCTGAGATTACAAGAGGAATCTCATTTCTGAGGCTTGCTCCGCCCAATTCTGACTTTAAACATCGAACGCCCTGAAGCCACGCTGCACTGCACTCTTTAACCCGAACGTTTGATTTCAGGCTGATGAGCTCCTCCAGGGTTGTGGTTCATGGTTGTTCATGACTCTGCAGCCGTGAGATGGAGCTCCAGCTGCACAGGAAAGCATGTCTGGAAACAAAAACCATGTTTTCTCACTCTCCAGTAACAAAGAGTAAACCTGTTACCGTCACAGGATCAACAAATTTCATGTTCTTGAATCTCCAGGAGAAACCTGAAGCTTACACACTTGAAGGGAATCAAAAATGTTCAGTAGATTCCACTCTGGACGTCACTGGAACAGGACTGCCGCTCCAGATGACGTCAGGACCACATTTTCATCATCATTTGTAAATCTACAAAGTAAAATTAACAGGTCTTGTTTTACAAATGTATATTGTCAGCATTTAAATTAATGTATTTATAAATGATACATTTACTGTCTAAATATTTAGTTACAAGCTAGATATTTATTTTAGGATAAATATTGATTTAAAAATTATATATTTAGCGTACATCTATAAAATTTAATATTTATTTTGCACATTAAATATTTACATCTTATCTAAATATTTTGTTTTTATTTTAAAAACTAAACATTTAGCTTGGATCTAAAACTTTAGTTTCTAACCAAATATTAAATTAAAAACAAAAAAAATTGTAAAATAGAAAAAAAAAACTATGTTTTTATTTAAAAAATAAATTTCTAGCCTTATTCTAACTATTTAGTTTTAAACTAAATATTTAGTTTTTATTTAATTTTTTTTTTACAAATATCTAGTTGTAACATTTCTAAATACATTAATTTAAAGGGTGAAATATGCATTTGAAAAACAAGACCGTTTTTTTCTCCTAAAACATTGATGCCAGGAGAACGCTGCAGTGCTGACAAAGACTTCCTGCTCCGTCGACGGCTATTTCCCTCCATTTAAAGCCCCAGACGAGGTTTTGCCTCCTGCTCCACCACTGAGTTGACTTTACACCATCTCCCAGCTTCAAAGACTTCTCTGTAATCTGGATAAAGCAGGCAGGACTGCAGGGGTCATGTTGGCTGGCTGGTGCCTGCAGGACCTCCTGAAGTCATGACTAAAGACCTGCTCTACTTGAACCACTGCGGGGTGGAACTCAGGAACTCCATTTACCTGCTCAATGTCTGCAGACACACCTGAGATGTTTTGGTGATCAGTCAGGAGATATCTCAGAAACCCTGATCATTGGCGATTGGTGTAGATCAGGGGTGTCAAACTCAAACACACAAGGGGCCAAAATCCAAAACACACCTTAGGTGACGGGCCGAACAGGATAAACATTTATTCAACACTCTAAAACTACGTATTTTACTACGTATAAACTACGTATAAATATTAGCAAAATGCCGAAAGATTTTTTTAAAGCTGCAATTTTATGAAACATACGGTGGCCCTGAAGTCCATATCACATCAACAACTCACTCGACGCAAAACAATTTAAAGATCACAACAGATACTGAAAAAAACGACATAATATTTGAGAAAACAAAACAAGATTCCAGAAACTAAAATGTAATAAAATAATAAATGCAGGGAAAACGAATAATTTCCAGAAATCAAAATGAAATGTAAAAAAATAAATCACGATAAAAATATAAAATAAAATAAAAAATAAAAAAGTAGGTATTAAGGGATATTTCAGATCTTCAATGTTGGCAAAAATAAAGATATCATAACATTTGATTTTGACTACATTTAAAAAACGCTTCCTTTTATTTTATTTCTTTTGGAATTTTGTTTTTTTTTCTTTAATGTAATGTTTTTTTGCTTTGTTAATTGTCGTTATGGTCTTTAACACAATTGCTATAATTGTTCTACAATAGAGGCACAAAAACTACAGCAAGAGTTTAGAAATGATGAAGAAAAAACAGCTGTTGAAAAAATCAGTTTAATGTCATAAACCGAGGTGTGGAAGACAGAAAGGTCAAAGCAGACGGAGCACCATCTCCTGCTTGTCCCAGAGGAGTCTGCAGGGGGCGTGGCTTCAGGCCATGGGCAGCTCGTGATGGGCCGCGTACTGACCCGTCGCCTCGTGGTAGATCTGCGAACGAAGACGGCGGTTAGGGGGAAGATACCGACGGGTGTGCCGCAGGTCGGAGGGGGGGTCCTTACCTGCCTCTCGATGTCAGCCAATAAGCTGCTGGCTCCCAGCCGAAACAAGTGTGGGTGGAGCCAGTCGGCGCCCAGCTCCTCTTTGATGAGAGTCAGCCACACCAGAGACTCCTGAGCGGTGCGGATGCCCCCCGCCGGCTTAAAGCCCACCTGCAGGAACACAGGATATCGTGCCATTTCTCGTCTGTTTTATTTGTTTATTTATAAGAAACTTTAAAAACATGTTTTTTTAATTTGTGACAAAAAAATAAAGTCAGAGAAGTTTTTTTATCAGAGAATAACTGAAAATATACTTTATTTTGGTATATCGTGATTTATATCATTATTTTAATACAAAATAATTTAAATCGCTATATACAATGTTTTCCATATCACCCAGATCTACAGCTGAACTTCATGCATGGCTGATGCTAGAAAAGGTCTTGATAGTACTTTTTAATGTGAAAATCAAAACTCTTTTTTACATGAAAACATTTTTAAATGAAGAAAAAGGTCACATTTTGGAAAAGAAAATTCCTTTTGGTATTTTTTACACTTTTGATATTAAAAATATCCAAGATTTACCTTGTGTCCGGTCCACAGGAAGTAGTCTCGGATGGCTCTCAGCATCACTATGGCGACGGGGTACGTGGCGTTGACCGCCTCCTTTCCCGTCGACGTCTTGATGAAGTCTGAGCCTGAGAGTTGGGAGAAACAGAAACCAGCTTTCCTTTATATAACTCAGAACATGAAGGCAGACCCTGCTGGTTCCACTCACAGCATTACCTGTATAAGACGGGCATGTCCAAAGTCTGGCCTGTGGGCCAAATGTGGCCCAAATTCAAATTTCTACCGGCCTGCAGGCTCCTGTCATGAAATATGTGGCCTCCAGCTCTTTCTAAAATCTAAAATGTCATGATTGTTATCTGCTAACAGTAGATCTGTGGTTACACTGACCCTTCAGTGACACTTTAACACATTTCCAAAATGTCGACTGATTTTTCTGATCAAACCAGTGTCTGTGTAACCCCGCTAAAGTTAAGTTTTTCCTTATTGACACTTACTTCATATAGATTGCAATTTTCAGTTTCTCCACTGGTGGCAGTCAACATTTTAAATGTTGTTTGGACATTAAGTTGGTTTTCTTTAGTTTTTTGGGGGAGTACACTGAAGGGTTTTATTATTTTCTTCTTAAGAAAAAAGGGACTGGACTCGATATGTAATATTTCATGTTATTTAATGTTGGCGAAAGTCTGTTTTTTCCAAACTTTTTTATTTCCGTTCACTTTCATTTTGGTCTAAATGTATTCAGATGTATTTCTGTTCACTGTCATTGCAACAACATATTCATTAAGGGTTAAAAGAATGCCGGCTGATTGGTTGGGGCTCACACATTTTCACTTCACCAAATCTGGCCTTTCTTTGCAGAAGGTTTGGACCCCCCCCAGTATAAAAGAAGTGGATAGAGCGATTCCTTCCCTGCTGGTGTTCTAAACAGGAAGTAGTCCTGTGGGGTTCAAGAAACCAAAATCCTACAGATTACTGATTGTTTTTCTGTAGTGACAGTTATCTAAGGAGCCAAATCCAAGTCATAAAGATTTTAAACATATTACTAAAAAATATATTACTAAAATATATATATACTGTATATATATATATATATACAGTATATATATATAGATATATATATATCTATATATATCTATATACTGTACATATATATATATTAGTAATATGGACACCTTTTTTGTTTAAAATCTTTATGACTTGGATTTGGCTCCTTAGATAACTTAAAAAACATGATATATATATATATACACACAGTAAATATATATCTATATACAGTATATATCATGTTTTTTAATCCTACTTAATTGTAACTTTGTATTTAAAAAAATATTTTAAAAACTGTTACCGCAGGATTTAAACCCAGGTGTCTTCTGATGAAAACATTACAAGACCTGGGTAATCACGTGCTCCTGATGCCGCGGCCGCATGTGGGAGGAGCTACCATCTCTGTCTGTGGATATCTCATTTAGAATGAATGGAAGACACAGACATCGTCGAGGAATAAGATTTATTAATTGTGAAGAGTTCAACAAACACATCAGTAATCATGTCTCCATGTTTGGGTTATGATTATTATTCAAAGATTTTCCCAGTACAGGCGGTGTCTGTATGAGAGCTGCTTCTGCAATGTTTCTGTGTCTTTGTGATTCTGCTTGAAGGTTCCGTGCTGGTCGCTCACATCGCGTCGCGGGACTTCAATTCACCTCAGAATAACACTGGAAATTCCCGCTTAGGTTAGGATAACCAAACCCTAAACCAATTTCTGAGTAATGATGTCACACTCACTCGGTCCAGTTCTCATAAGTTAAAGACTTCTGAGGATGAACCACTTCTCTAAAATGTATCCTTTCTTGACCAATAATTAATCAAGTCTAGTGTCTAATGCAGTGAATGTTCCGGCCCTCGATGTGTGTACGGACTCTTTATTCACTAACAGCTGAAACTCCTTAACTCATGCCAGAAAGTTAAAGACTAGGTTCAGTAGTTGACAGGTCCCCTCCTTTAGGGGGAGGGGTGGGGGGTGCTCCTGCCTGTGGCCAGGTCAGACGTGAACATATGGAACCGGCTGAGCGCTCATTCCTCTTCTCCGCGCTCGGCCGGTTTATCAGCAGCGAGTAAAAATAGAAGGCGGAGCAGAAAGAAGGATTCGGCGAGGAATGACGGCTCATTAGAACTCCAGAACATTTCCTGCTTCATTAAAACCACCTTCTTCCAGACCGGCTCGGGCCTCCACGTCCTCCAGCCGCCATGATCACAGATTCGTTATGAGGAGTCTTAATTAGCAGATAATGAATAAGGGTTATTAAATGTGGGTGGCAGTAATGAAGCTCCGTTCATTTTGGAGGGGGGGTTGAATATCCTCCTCCACTGATTGATAGCTAACATTCACTTTCATATTGTGATTCATAAGAACTCACAGATAAAGAAAACCTTTTTAATAATCATCTGTAACAGAGTTGTTTGGAGCTGCTTATTATGGGATGGACAGAGTGTCTAAGCAGCTGTTCCCCCGGGGAGTGAAAGCTGACGACATCTGAACTGAACTTTAGTTCATGTGATGGAGGATCTGACACCTTCAGAGGGTGGGACACAGAACCATAAAAGTTCTTCTGTGAATTCAGAGAAATCTCCTTTTATCTCCTTCAAACTGTTCTGGTTGAAGAGTTTCTGCTCATTCAGCATTTTCTTCTTTGGTTTGTTCTTCAATTCAATTCAATTTTATTTCTATAGCCCAAAATCACAAAGGAAATTTGACTCATTGGGCTTCATGCAGATCATTTTACAGATGCAGAAAATGAGTCATAAAATATGAACAATTGCTAAAAACTAAACAGACTAAATCAAAGTGGTTATCCCTGATCTTAGACCCTCCCTCCCGGTGAGGAAAAACTCCTAAAAAAGAAGAAACCTTCAGGATTCCCACATGGGGGAGAGATCCTATCCCAGGACGACCAGGCCACACCAGAACTATTAAAGAAAGATTAGCTTCTAAAACGACCTATTTAAATAGAGTTCATTCAGATAGAGCTGAGGGACGAGTGGTGATGAAGTCCATAGTCACTTCTACAGTTCTTTACATTTCATTCACATTGAAAATGAATGGAAAACCTCGTTCTCAAATCTTGTAATCCGTCATTGTAGTTACTTATTTTCCCTTGATGATCAATATTCAAAAAGCGCTTCTGTGAAAAGGTCGCCACCCATACCTTTCTGTCAAATTAGACTCCCAGATTGGTCAAAGTTTGACCTAGTTTAATGTTCAACACGCCAAGAACAGTTGTAGAAACATGTGTAATTATATGCGAAACTACACATGAATGCAACACCCAAATATATATGTGTATATATATATATATATATTTACACATACATATAAAAATAAACACACATATACATATTTATACATATATATATATATGTTTTTATAGTCTTGCGTTCATGTGTAGTTACGTATGTAAATACACATGTTTCTACATGTGGAGCCTATCCCGGCTACTGATGGGCGAAGGCGGGGTACACCCTGGACAGGTCGCCAGTCTGTCGCAGGGCATGATATAATATAATATAATATAATATAATATAATATAATATAATATAATATAATATAATATAATATAATATAATATAATATAATATAATAAAAAATAAAATAATACAATATGATATAATATAATATCATATCATATCATATCTGAGTGAGTTTATAGTTAACCTTTTAACACACCTGTAATTATTTGGACACCCCCCTTCTCTATACTTACACACACAAGAGACAATCCCATTCAGATGAGGTAAAATGTACAGATCATAGTTGTGTTTGTGTGGCACTGTCACACTGACCTGCCATCATGGCCACCATGCTGGCTTTGTAGACGTTGCTGAGGGTTTCCAGCTCTCCAACCGCCAGGATGGTCTTCATGTGGGCGTCGCCACAGGCCTCTCGGAACTGCCGGATCTCGTTGAACATGGCTGGAAGACAACCAGAACCACAGCAGTTGTCTTGGGATGCCACCATTGTTTGTTTGCTAATGTTTTGAAATACTTTATTTATCTTTTATTAAATAGAGTTTTTGAAGTTTTTTAAAAACAATAATTTTAGGCCTTTATTTAGTTTTTCATGTTGTTTCTTCTTCTTCTCCAGCACCTGAGCTAGACACGCTAGCCGGGCAAGACGAGGGGTTTAGTGCACGTGCAGAAGAGCTCTCGTGACGTAGCAACAGTTCATTAATTCAAACAGAGCGTTTCCTGTTGGCCAGTAATTTAAAAGGAGAAATAAAAACATTCTTATTACATTTGTTCTTTTTCATAATAACAATGCCACACATACATTAAAAACTCAAAAAACATGATTTTTATCGGAGGGGAACTTTAAACACTTCAAGTTTTAAGCTAATGATGGTTAAGATGTGTGTTTTACATCCAGTTGGCGCACAACCCGATTAGTTGACTTACCAAAAAATAATCGGTGATTAGCTGATAATTAAAATAATTGTTTATGGCAGCCCTAATTCTGAAAAATCCATAAATTCTTCTTCGTGGCTCAGCTGCTGACAGAACCTCATCCCCATCACTCAAGACCAATAAGCTGTCAAAGGACACCAGAGGCAATATCGTAGACCCGAATAAGACTTACATTTTTTTTTTTTTGCTGTTTAACTGATTCTGAAGGAAGTCTTATTTTGTAAAACTCCTGGATTCTTTCCATTACATCAGATTCAGGTCAGATGTTAAAATCCATCTGCTACTTCCATACAGCGGTACACCACTAAATTTGAACCCCAAAGCTAGCAAAGTTAACAAAAAATAAATAAAATAAAAACAGATTTGGAAAGTTTCTTTTGGCAGAAAAGCTAAGAAATCCGCATTTAACAGGAAACAAATATTTGGAATCTACTCCAAATATTGTGACAGTCGTTCACACAGACCATAATAATAATAATAGAGAATATTCAGCAGTGGGCTGCACGGTGGCGCAGTGGTTAGCGCTCTCGCCTCACAGCGAGAAGGCCCCGGTTCGACTCCCGGCTGGGACCTATCTGTGTGGAGTTTGCATGTTCTCCTCGTGCATGTGTGGGTTTTCACCGGGGACTCCGGCTTCCTCCCACCGTCCAAAAACATGCTTCATAGGTTAATTGGTGACTCTAAATTGTCCCTAGGTGTGAATGTGAGAGTGAATGTGTGTGTGATTGAGGCCCTGAGACAGACTGGCAACCTGTCCAGGGTGAACCCCGCCTTCGCCCATCAGCAGCCGGGTTAGGCTTCGGCACCCCCGCCACCCCGAAAGGGACAAAGCGGACAAGAAGATGGATGGATGGATGGAATATTCAGCAGCCATCTAATGTTACCAGGATGCTGCTAATAAAGTTGTTCAAATGGTGGATTCATGTTTATTTTCATACTTAAAACTACAATTACAAGGTTGAAGTTGGTGCCGGATTTTTTAGGAGTAATCAACCGATATGGTTTCTTTTCAAGGTCGATACGATATCGATATTACCGATATACGTTTTGCTGCTAAAGTGAACATATTGGCATCAAATTTTTCAATAACACAAGACATCTGTTCTCATTTGATTTACTGCACTAAAATGTTTGTTTCTCAGTTGTGACTATTTAGTTATCTGTTACCTGAAATAGTCAGAGAAGTGAGCTATGACTTTTTGAATAATGGAAAATATACTTTATCGTCATATATCGTGATACATATCATTATTGTGATATAAAATAATTTATATTGTGATATATATTTTTTTCCATATCACCCAGCACTAGTTTGAGGATTGAGAAAAGTTGAAGACCCCTGCTCTAAACGGTGTTTCAACCATCGTCAGTTTTGTCTGATTTCTGTCCATCGATAAAAAAACTGCAGGTTTTAGATGGAGTTTTCCTCCAGTTACGACTTTAGCTTTCCCAGAAACAAGAATTTCCCCCCAAAAAAGCTCTAATGGAATCTGCTGGTCACGTTTAAAGGCTGTTATTGTACAGTTACGACAACTGTCCATATTGGGATTGGAATATAATAATCCTGACTGATGAATCTTCAAATAACAAGCAAAGACCCATCTTCACATGTTTTTGAAAGCCAAAAACAAACAGGAATCTTCTTCCTGATCTCACCTTCCCACTGCCCCGTGAGAGCCAGCATCCGGTTGATGACGATGTCGATCTCGGTGGCTCCGTCGCTCACCGCAGAGCGGACTTCCTGCAGCCGACTCTCCAGCGGCGTCTGGCCAGCCGGGAAGCCGGTGGCCACTGATGAGCAGAGAGCACAGGATTTACACACACACTGTGGTTTGTGTGGGTCGACGGCCGATGCAGGTGTTGTCGTACCTGAGGCGACAGGAAGGCTGGAGTTTGCTGCTTTCAGTGAGCGGACGGCATCAGCAACGCGAGAAGGATACACACACACTGCAGCTGTAGTGATTCCTGTGACAAGAGAGGAGGTGGATATGAAGCAGTCTGTGTCTCCCTCTGCTGGTTAGACGCTGTACTCCTCTCATGCCTATTTCGCTGTGATTATAGAGTGAAGTCAGCTTCACGTATGTTCAGGACATTTAACTGTCCAATCAGAACAAACTCAGGAAAATCTGTTTCTTTCAATTTAAAAGGAAATCTTTCCTACGTAGCAGCTTGAATTTCAGTCTTCAAGAACTGCATCTCTGCAGAACCTAAACCAGTTTGATTGTTGAAAGGTGAGAACCAAACCGCAGCACCTGGTTAGGAGGCCGTTAGTCTGCAGCAGAGCTTCCCAATCCTGATCCTGAATCACTGGTTCTGATTGTTTGACCTTTTCACTCGACTCTCACACCTGATTTAATAACCGTCTCAGATGAGCTCATGCTGGAGTATTTATCAAAACTGTAAAACATGGAGAGCAGGGATCCAGGCTTCCAGAAAAAGAACCAAAGAAATGGTGGTGATGGTAATAAAATGGATAAAAAGTGACCTTTGTCATGCATGTCCATCGTCCTGAGCAGGTCGCGTCTCACTGGCTGGATGGCTTTCATGCAGAGTCGATGTACGTTGGAGGGGGTGTCATCTCCAGACAAGGTGGTCAGATCGATGCAGGTGACGGCCTTCAACAGCCAGGCAGACTGTCAGCAACACAGAGCACAGAGCTTTAGTTCCTCACCTTCCCTCGGCAGAATGCTACAGCAGCTGTCCACATTCACTCATGAAGGGAATGGAAGGAAACGGAATCACTCTGGATGATCTGATTCAGGGCTCAGGTCTGTTAGAACCCTTAAAAACTTGAATTCTAACTCAAATAAATCAAGTTTCTTCATATTTCTAACATCAGGAACATCCTGTCTCAGAGCGATAAAGAAAACCAACTTCATGGATTTGCTACTTCAAGATTAGACGGCTGTGATTCTGTTCTCCAAAATCCACCAGCCAGTTTGATGAAAATGGTTAGAAGATCATATTTAACCATTTTTAGATTCTCTTCATCACTTCATCACTGTTGGTTAAAAACATCAACATTTGAGAGGCTTCATGATTCTCTTGTAGTTCCATCTTTTCCAAACAGAACATGATCTCAATTTGCAGGATTACAAGTCAATCCTAGAATCTCCTGAACTAGAATGGAGAGTCAGAGCCGTCAGCTATCAGACTCCTGTCTAGTAGAACCAACTTCCTGTTTCAGTTCAGCAGGCAGACTCCATCTCTGTCTTTAAACTTTCCTTTCTGATGAAGCTGATAGTGAATTTGGGTAACACTGAACCATGCGTTCGATCATCAACAACCATCTGTTGTCTCCCACAAGCTAGCTGGTAGGTCTAACTCAGAAATGAGCACAGATCCATGTTTTCGGGTAGAGCAGCTCTTGCAAGAGGGCAGATCATCCATTTTCAAACTTACTTTTCATCAAAAATGCATAAAACATTCGAGTGAGAGACAACTGAGTACATATTGGAGGTGTGGAGACTCACCTGCCACTGTTTCTTGGGAAGCTTCTGTCCTTGAATGTTCTGAGCTCTCTTCAGCACCGCCTGAGTGTTCACCCTCACTCTGGATATCCACTCCAGGTCTGTTCCAGTGAGGAGAGGAGAAGCAAACAAGACAGATTTACCAGCGTGGTCACGGCGCAGCGGGGCGTCCAACTCCTTTTAAACAAATCCATGGATACATGAAATAATAAACCACAACAACTGTTTAAGTGTCAAACAGAACATCAGCTTTGTGGACTTGTTTTGAATTGCTTCATGGATAAACCCTAATCGCCCCCATGTTGGATGAGAAAAGTATCACCAACCCCACTTCTGTCAAAGTCAAGGACACAGGACCGGATCCGGCCCTCTGGGTAACTCCAACCAAAGGAAGTCCATTCTGGCGCCATTTTGTCATGATACAGACATCGCCATGTTGGAACCAGACAACCTCAGTAAGCAGCGATTGGACCGAGTCTGTCTGAGTCAACGTTTCTATGACAACCACTCTCTCTCCAATCAGGACTGAGCTTGTTCAAAGGCCACTTGACTTGAGAAAATCTATCAACCAAACGTGTGACCACACCTACTTTTATTGAGGCACCTGATTGGCCAGTTTATATCTTGAGTAATTTGTACTACAGAAAAAATCTGAGGATTATCAAGAAGATGATGAAGATGTATCAGAGTTAGAATGTTGTTCTGACAAATACAATGAGTAACAACTGTTTATTTCTCTATAGAAGTTTGGAGTCAACAGGTACTTCCTGTTTGGAACGCCAGGGAGAGGAGTCATTCAGTCCAGTTCCCATATATATAGTCAATGGTCAAAATTGGTAAAAATTGCTTTATTTACCCCAAAATTGTTTTATATCTTACAGGACATACGGAACGTCAGATTTATCCTTCAGTCACCAACATTTCCACCAACATGAACCATCTCTGCTTCCTTCAGGCCTCGTGACTCCCAGTGTGACCAAAGTCAGGTCAAACTAATCAGAGTCATTTTCTGCTCACTCAGACTTATTTGCAGCATTCCTGGAGTCATAAGCAAAACAGAACCAGTGCTGAGTTCTGAGCAAACACAACAGTTCCCACATGAGAACTCTGGAACAAACGTCAGCTGCTTCTCTCCTGTGCTCACCTGGACATGGTTAGGACAGGGTCCAGTCTGGATTGTAGTAGATGGATACTAAGATTACTTTTGACTCATCTGAGGATGAACAGACAGCAGCAGAAATCTGTCAGGCTGTTGTTGGTTAAGAGGGACCAGCAAAAACTGATAAGTGGACGGGGACTTGTGGGAACTTCTGAGAAGAAACTCGAAACAAAGATCTAGTGGTAACATTAGCATTTCTTCAGGCCAAAACTCACCTGATGAAAGCTACAGAGAATATCCTGACTACAAGTGTTTGAAGCACAGATTAATGTACTTTTGTATTTCTGAAATGGATAAATGGGTTTTATTTTACTGGTAATACATCTTCAATGTAAAACTTGAAACTATTTCTTGTTGTCAAAAATCTTTATAATTCCAAATAAGGCTGCCATGATTAATCAACTAGTCCCGACTATTAAAATAGTCGACGACTACGGCTTTTTAGTGCTGCGTCCATCATTGTCAATGACAAACATTTGCTGTACTGCTAATCCTGGTTAGTAGAGATGTCACAGGAAGTTATAGGAAGACTCAGGTACCATAGCAACAGGTTTAATAAACTATCTTTCTAATGGTCTTTATTTTTAGTTAGGATTTAGCTTAAACACCTCAAGTGAAATCCTTCCGCTCTCCTTAGCTTGTTTACATTAAAAGTGGGGTCATCTGGACCCCACAAGACAGTGCCCTGAACTTTTTTATTCAATGATTGCCTGGTGTCCAATGACAGACATGAAGTCTTGTCCACCTTTGTCATGGAAGGGCTAACACCTCAACAAAAGGGTGGGGTCATCTGGACCCCATAAGAGAGCACGAAGGTTAAAGCAAATGATGGTTATGATGTGTGTTTTACATCCAGTGTACGCATGACCTGATCACTCAACTAATTGAAAATAATAACTGGGGATTGGTCAAGTATTGAAATAATTGTTTGTAGAAGCCTTAATAAAAAATAAAAAAATCCATAAATTCTTCTTTGTGTTTTAGCTGTTGCCTAAACCTCCCCACCATGAGCCAGGACCAATGAGTTGTCAAAGAACACCAGAGACAAGACTGAAGACCCGAATAAGACTTTTCTTCTGAAATAAATCACTGGCAATCTCCCTCCACCTGGAGCTCCAGGAAAGTTCTCACCTGGTGAAGTAAAAATGATCTAGAAAACGGTCTACAATAGAGCTGACACGATTAGTCGACTAATCGACGACTAATTTAATAGTCGATTAGTCGCTACTTTATATTATATGGAGTCAGAGTGTAGTAAAGTTGAAAATTATAACGGCATTCTGCTAGCTTTTAGGATTATTTTGGCATTTATTAAGGTTTTTTTTTAGGCTAATTTGGAGTTTAGCTAATATTTTAGCAGCATACTAGCTTTTTGGCAAATTTAGAAGTTAGGAGACAATTACACAGGGGAACTGGTCTATGACCTGAAGAGAGCTGAGAGCACAGTATCAAAGGTTACTATGGTAACACACAACGTTGTCATGGATTCAAATCCTGCAGAGCTCCAAAGGGCAACACATGTCCAAACCTGTGTGGTGTTCAACAGTGACCATCTCTGGTGAACATGATGTGATCCAGTGAGATCACATTGGTATAAACGCCACTTGCTATCTTTGAAGGGGAAGGAAGACTGAGCTTTATCTAAAGAACTCCATACCCACTGTGAAGCATGGGGGTGGAAACATCATGGTTTGCGGTTATTTTTCTACAAGGTGTACAGGATGGCTGGTTTGTAAATAAGGAAAGGATGAATGGATCCATTACGTGAGCAACCTCTTTCCATCAGAACCCTGAGGATGAAACATGTCTGGATCTTCCAGCAGGATGATGATCTCCAGAGCGCCACAAACATTAACCTGACTTTAACCTGCTGGTCAGTCAACCCTATCACTCATTAAACTTCACCTCCCCCTTCATCAAAGGATGCAACAACCCCTGTCAGTGGTGCAAAAGCCCGCGCGGCTCCGTCTGTCATGGCGACTGAAGCAGAGCTCTACAGAACCGGAGCTGGAGGTTCTTCAAACACAACTTACCGAGGGCTGCCCCGGGATTCCTGGACGACATGACCGAGAAACTCCAGTCCGACAACCACAGTAACGGCGGACTGAGAGTGTCACGTGGGCAGCACGGGGGCTGTCAACGCGCAACTTCCGGGTCAGTGACGTAGGGACGTAGAGCACGCTACGTAAGCCTGTGGACACGTGAAGAGCGCCGCCATATTGGACATGTCAGTAAGCAATGAGACATAGTTTAGCAGAGAGAGTAAAATGACCAAAAAATGCTTAATTTTAGTCCAATTTTAATAGGAAAAAAATTCTGATCATCACAAAAATAAGACTCAGGCTGTGGTATTATTGTTTATATACAAAGTGTAAACTTTTCTACAAATAAATATGTTATATTGTAAACAAAATGCACACATGATGGATGGTTGTGATTTTATTCAAATCTTCACACAGAATAAGATTTACACAAAGTGTTAGAGTCCGTGTTTATAAATGAACAGGTGTTATGCCAAGGTACGTTATCCCTGCTAGAATGTATGTCCCCGGTCTCAGGCATCATTTGCTTCACTTATATTTTGTCCCCAAAAAGCATAAAAAGATGGACGATCATGATATACTTTATTCTAGGGTTTTATTGTTATATTTCCTTTTTTTCTCCAACATATTCTGCATAAAACAACAACAGCTTTTTGTGTAAAAAAAGAAAAGAAAAAAAAACCTTTGCTCGAGTAATTTAGGATGAGAAACCCAATTTATGAAAGTATAAATGATGGAAGCATGTAACAGCGGACAATTATGAAATATTTGTTGTTTCTACTGCAAACTATTGAGAGGCACAGATTCTGGCAGACTAGATCAGCACCGACCTGACAGGATCTGTGTTCCCTCTCGCTCTACATTCAATATGTGATTGAAAGAAAAAAAATCTAACATGACAGTAAACTCAGAAAAGTCCTAGAATAAAGTCTGTTTTGATCATCCATCTTCTTCTTATGCTTTTTTTGGACAAAAGCTGAGTGTCACGAAACAAATCAAAGATTCCTGGGGATACACATTCTTGCAGGGGGAACGTACCTTGGCACAACACCTGCAACAGGGATTTGACGCTGAGCTCTTGTCTCTTTGCTACTGAGGAAATCCTTGTTGGTTTCTTTTCTTCCGCTTAGTAATCTGTTTACCAGTAAGTTACCTGTTTGATCTGAGGTTGAACACATACAAATACCACAATCATCCTTCATAAAACTAAAAAGATTAATGGTCCTGGCAGAAAATGTGGAAATAGACTACAGTGTACGCATGTAAAATAAGCATCTAGCCCTTTCCAAAATGGCGTCAAACTTTGTGCATGCAACAAGCTAGCGTAGCACCCATTGACATATATTATTTTATCCTATATTATATATTTTATACTATATATATTCTTTTATTTGTTCCATTATTTTAAGCAATCATACTGTCAATGTTAGCAACTCTAGCCCATGTATCTCTTTGGCCGCTACTAAAGTGACTTCATGTTTACAGGTTTTGACCTGAACTTTTTTCTTGACCACATTTATTTTGAAAGCTGAAAGTGCTGAATAGCCGCACTTAAAATAAACACTGTGGTTTGGTAACCATTCCTGTTTTCACAATTACCCCTTAAAATACCCAGTAAAACAACAAATACTCCTTAAAATTACAACACAATTTAGCCTGAGACGCAATTGAAAACATGCAGACATGCAGCAGTGTGAATCTTTGCCGCACAAAATGTATTTTGATCAGTTTTTGAGCTTGATCACACGTGTGCCGAAAAAAACTTTTTAGAATAATAGTAATGAATGTTTGATGTTTTTAGTAGAACCTAAAATACTGGAGGATTATTCAGATTTGTATTTTGGTTTGTGGACAATCTTAGAGGGGAAAAGAAAACAGTTAAATGGGACAATTATAAAAGAAACATTGACCAATTTTCTATTTAAACTGGTAAAATTACCTTTTAATTATTTAGGTAAAATCATGTTAAACAGCTGTCAGCTTTGGCAGTCTGACGGTCTATACCTATAAACCATAAGTATGAATAATTACACAGTAGCAGTGATATCACATATTTAGTCTGAAGTCGCCATGAAAAGGGTCCATTAGCAAAGAATAAAAGAGATTTTGAATATAAATTGTTAAACGTACCAAAAATATTTTATTTTAGACTATAAAGATGATAGGAAAGAAACCTATTTTATTTTCACAAATCTTCACTTATTTTTTATACATTTTGGATTTATCAGAAAAGATTATCAAACCCACATTTGAACAAGGACAGGAACTGTTGAGAGATTCTATTTAATTGTATTTATTTCATTTTATACCGTCAGTTTGAGATTTGAGTAATGTGTTTTTGCTGAATGTGATGTAATGTTACTCTTTCACCACTAGGTGATGCAGGTTTAAAGATGATGTGTGTTCTGTCACTTCTGGTAAAGTATAAATAATTAAAAAGAAATCAAGAACCAGATTATGTTAACTACGTATAAAAAAGTTAAGTAGAACATAACGGGAGGGATTTGATACATTTGTTTATTTTTTCTTCATTTCAAGCAATACATCGAACTATTTGACAAACTTAATATTTAATTGATTCAATATGTTGTACTGTATGTATAAGTGAGAATATAATTATTTATCATTAAGAGTAATCCTTATTATGGTATCATTTGCATGTGAATGTGGACACACGTGTGTGTATATGTACAATTCTTTATTATGACTAATTCTCCAAATATTTGATGCATCTTTGCATATGTTTTAGCATTTGCTTTTAGCTTGAAATAAACTAATTTCAACTATGTTGAGGTTTAGTGCTGTGATTATTGATTATTTCCTTAAGAAACACAATCAGCTTTCTGTTTCTGGTAAATATTCCAATAAGCTAAAAGAAATGAATTCTTCAGTCATTATCCTTAGAAAAAAAGTTTTCTATTTTAGTGAACAGTACATATGCTTAGTCTTTCTTAAGAGTGAAAAATGCTTGAAGTTCACTTTTTATATACTAGATGAATATTAAACTTACAATTTTCCACTTTAGTTTGTACACTTCCTATACTGAAACTCAAATACATTTAGTGAAGTAAACTTTGATTGTATTACTTTTTCATGAGGACTCCCACCTTCCTATTGAAGGTGTAACAGGGTATCTATGCTGTCAGTCTGGGTGCTGAGGCCTGAGGCAGTGCTGAACAGGGGTTTTGAAAGCTTAGGTGGTCCATCCTGGGGAGTTTCTACAGCAGGGGGGTCAAACTCAATCACACAAGGGGCCAAAATCCAAAACACACCTTAGGTCGAACAGGATAAACATTTATTGAAGACACTAAAACTACATTTTTAAAAACCACATTAAAACCAGAACTTTTTAACATCATTATGATCTAGATATATAGTATTACCTGTGATAATGCTAGTGTGAATGCTGTAAGCTGAATTTGACCTGAAGATGCTGAAATTGATAGTTGAAATA
>NC_050534.1:3186135-3187346 GCF_002922805.2 Oryzias melastigma
TAGCCAAAACACCTGGGATGTAGCAGAAATATTAACTACTCCAAAATAGCCTAAAAAATCTTAGTGAATGTCAAAATAGTCCATAAAGCTAGCAGAATGACAATTTTTTAAACTTTAAAACCGTAACTTTTTAACATAAATATGAATAATAAAAAGGCAGGAATATAATTCCAGAATAAATCAACTTAACCCTTAAATAACTTTTAATATTTTACTCTCAATAAAATTATGTTTTGTCAAAATTATACAAGTTAGAAATAAGTGCAAGATAACATCGGGCTATTATCGCTATTATTATGAAAGTTGACATTGGTCCTCCAAAGAACTCTCCCTGTTCAAGACCTGTGGAGGAGGGTTACAGTAAAACAAACTCACCTGGATGCAAAGAGAGGTGCAGCTGTGGAAGATCAAAGAAGGAAGTTTGGTGAGAGTGAGAAAACCTTTCCATGTTAAAAAAGGAATGTCAAAGTATCATGCACCTTCTCCAGTAGTTCAAAAAGCTGCTGTGAGTTCTTTAGTTTTGGAGGATGGATGCACATGGAATGCTTCACACCTTTCAATGGTTCCAGAAAACTCCATGGAGGACAACACGGTAGCGGTCCATTCATTACCTGAGCTGGAGCTGAGTACTGAAAGTCCTCCACCTACAAGTGTTCAGAAGAAGACAGCTTGGATAAACAGTTATGAACATTAATTGTTCCTAATGGCCTTTTTTTTCTTACAGAAAAGAAAAAGAAAAGAAGGGAAAATTGTTTGATTTATTAGCAGCTTGAAGAGTATTCCTTTCAGTTCTAGATTATGTAACAAGTTGCATGAGAAAGGAAAAAAAAGAGTAATAAAGAAGATAAGAGCACCAAAGCTCAGATAGGAAGTGTGGTCATTCATTGAGGTTATTCTCTTACTAAGAAACCTGCGTTACAACAGATAAAAATATCTATAAGCACAAGACTAATGAAGATTTGACCACATCTTCATCAGTGTGTGCAGTGTCCCAGTGTTTATGGAGTATTTCCTTCATACTGCAGTTGAGCATTGTAAAAGTCTTTACATTCACAGAGAATAACACACATTAGCCTCTATGTAAGCATCATGCTAACATTTCTTATCATAGCTTTACTTATTCTAGTGTTTGGATTTATATTTGCTCGATGAAGTTTTAGCCATTTAAAAAGTTTCTCTTTTGCTTTTACACTTTAGGTTGCAGTACTCAA
>NC_050534.1:3189766-3191771 GCF_002922805.2 Oryzias melastigma
CCCTGGGTTGTTACAAACACGCCATGTAGCTCTTCACATCAGTTTAACAGTCTTGGGAGAATGTGTGTTTAGATCTGTCAACCTGGTTTAGCATCCATTAGTATTAATCAATGCTGGAATCTGCTTTTGGACCTTATCAGTCGGATGTTTCTGTTTTTTTTCTATCACTTTACCTCATTTATTGAAAGAGAAATATTCTCAAAACCACCAGGATATTTCCAAACCTCTAGGCATTACAGTAGTTTACCGCAAATTCAACATTTTTCATACATTTCAGAAGATTTCTAATACTTTAGTGTTTGTCTGCAACAATTAATTCAAAATCCAACAGTTTGAACAATCCTTTAAACTAATGCGTTATTTTCATGTTTTAGTCATCCCAAGCTAAACAATTACTCGATTTTCAAAGCATACCAAATGTGTTGTGCTGAATCATCCAAGTTATTTCGACTCAAGAACTAAATGGATGAGAATAAGCCAAAGTGACTGAGAATGATCTGTTCAATTTTGATGGCATTGACCTTTTACCTGAGTAAAGAATCTGCCTCTGAGGCCTGTTTTGATGATTTTTGGGCAAGAAATTTGCTTTTTCTTGTAAGCTGAACTGTTCTGCAGAAGCGTAAGTGTGTCTGGGATAATGACCTTAATTTGAGAATGTCATTTCAGCATCCTCCCTGTTTTGCCCGAGATTTTCATCTCCATCACCGTAGACGTTTTCCCTTGCAAATCAGAGATAGAAAGAACAACCTGACTGTTGCTGTAACCACCCACTGCAGCTTCTGTGATGCAGCATCCATCACTTGCAGCAGAGACCTTTTACTCCACCATCATGCATCCTCACTCCTCCTGAATCCTCCAGCTGTTTCCCTTCCCCTTCTTCCAGCAGGAGGTTGATCTTCATCTTTTTGTTAGTGAGGTATTTAAATGTTCACAATACAAATGGTCCTTTTTTACATAATTGTCAGCATTCTCAGTCATATACAGCACCTGTGAGGGAACAGAACAAACTGACTGAATGATCATATGAGATGTGGAAAACTCTTCAATCATTAGTGAAGTTTTCATTTCACCTAAGCATCAATAATTGTCTCAAATTTAACAAATGTTCCAGGAAATTCATATTTATTTTTAATGGCATTTTCTTAACAAATTTTGAAAATTGAACTAAATTATGCAAATGATGGCTCTAACACTGAAATCTTACCGACACAATTTAAAGAGAATGACTATTAAACAGAGAATCGATCAACAAGATGTAAATCAATGTAAAATGTACTGGCCTAATTCTTTGTTGCATTGAGACAACTGAAATTGGATGAAAGCAACAAGAAATGACATTTCTTTTAATGACATAACTTAAACATGTTTTGTACAAGTTCAAGTTGGTTTGGAAATGTGTCTATGTAGTTTTGAGAATATCATTTCAGTTTCAAGAAATGAGCCAAACCAACTGAGAAAAACCGTAATGTGATCAAGTAAAATACCAGTGATTATGTTTACCTGCTATTCACCTTGTGTGAATAGTGGAAGTTTTGTTTTCTATTTATCATGTTGGACATGCAAATCATCCATGCCTACACTGGAAAATTTCATCTGATCAAGTAAAGCACTAGTCATTCAGTTTACCTGCTCATCCACTCTGTTTGAATACACACATAGTGAATGTTTTGTTACTTGTTTTTTTGGGGGAAAATGCAGATCCCATGTGCGCCTGTCTCCATGAGGAAATACAAAATAGCCAAATATTTTTTTATACTATAATTTGCATAGTGCACTGACAGTAATTTCCCCCCATCACTTAACCTCATCATCACCAAGAGAACTAACTTACTTATCAAAAGCACGATGGCCAACAATCTGCCGGCACAAGACACTGGAGCTCCCTTATGTGCAGACTGTGCATATAAAAGAACCTCAACAAACGAGCTATAACATGGACTACCTGAACATTTCTGCAAGTTCAAAGCTGTGCTCCAAGAAAAGAGCCAGCAGATCAAAAAGATGA
>NC_050534.1:3191871-3204073 GCF_002922805.2 Oryzias melastigma
GACAATTTTTTTGACGCATTAATCGCGGACTTTCTCATACGTGCCCTTCCATTCCGCGCGCGGGGGCGTCCCGCCCTTTAACTCACCGGCTGCTCTCACTAGATCACACGCGGGTCTCCAGCCTCCGAGCTAAAACAGGCCCGGCGCTAGGACCTGGAGAGCTCCTTCACCCTAACCCGGCTCCAGTTCGCGTCCAGTACTACGTCTGGTGGTACCGGCTCGCGTGCGGCGTCGCGTCTCGAGAGCTGCGGATCCCCAACGTTCTTTTCCAGAGAACATTGCTGCAGTTCCTCTGTCTCATCAAAGGAAGAGAATTCTCTGCACAAAAGAAGAAAATCCTTCAGAACAGCTTCATGCTGCAGAAATACATTTCTTTAGGCTTCCTTGGAAGAAAAAAATGCTTTAAAAAGATGAAAAGAGAAACAAAGAAGTTTCTAGAAGCTGCAGATGCAGTTACAAAGAATAACCAGCAGGTGTCTCACTGTGAGAGTCTCTGGAGTTTGAAAAAGGACTTTAACTGTGAAATGTCCTTATCTATTGTGCTTTGTACAAAAACATCAACACCACGGCCTGGAATTTATTTTTGTGTTGATCAGAGTTTTTATCTTTATAAAATCAGACCAAAATGAATCATTTTATGGTCATTTTACTGTCTCTGATGAGCCGTGTCTCTTTGTTTACTGACCTTTCCAAGACGGTGTCACTCTTCACGCACATTGGACAATGGTAACACGCTGGCGTAGCGTCTCCAGACTATAGAACTCATTGGATCAAACCACTAAATGGTTCCTGAGTGCAGCTGTGTCTCATATTTAGGGACCGTCAACAAATGACAGAATTTTTCTTCAATAGCTCTTAATTATTGGACCAAATCAAACCAAATCACTTTACAATAGTAAAAACAACTAAGAATGATCAGGGACAAAAGTTTAGATTAGCTTTAAAGGCTTTTTCTAATTGTAGTCAATTTTTTGTGTAAATTTTCTGTGAGTAATCCATATATCCACATGTTCTCCGAACTGCAAACCGTTTGTTGTTGACGATCTATAAACTTTTATGCCAGAACTAAAAACACCGGCAGGAAATCGCGGTTTTAAAGGGGAAGCGGGGCTTTTTTTCTGCAATTTGATTGGTTGGGCTATCACATCAATCAAACGTGGCTCTAATTTGATTGGATGTTGGGCCAACACACACGGATGTAAACATACACAGACGGAGAGACCGTGGCGCGGCTTTTTCTCGAAATACTTTATAATATACTTTATAATCCGTGGATTTAGGGGAAAAATAGCAAGTCTTTCCGAGTCAGAGGGCTAAAGTCCGGGTCAAGTCACAAGTTATGTATATCAAAGTCCGAGTCAAGTCACGAGTCAGAGGTAGGAAAGTCCAAGTCGAGTCTAAAGTTGTCAAATTCATGACTCGAGTCTGACTCGAGTCCAAGTCATGTGACTCGAGTCCCCACCTCTGGTGAACATACCTGTCAGGTTGAGCTGAAGCTGATATGTTGTCTTTACTTTCAACACTTATTCACTCGTTTTCAATACTTTAGCTAAAGATGATAAAGTATACACCGCTAGCTAGCTAGCTAGCACAGTCTGCTGTTTTCTTCTGGGTCGTGATAGGAACTTCGTATAGAAACAACTCAAAACTAAAACTCAGTCTCTTATAAATGCAAAAAAATCTCAAACAACAGTTTCAGCCACGAAATAGTAAACTTGGTGAGGAATATATATATATTTTCAAATAAGATTTGAACTGGATATGACATCATTTAAACCATCTGAACCAACGAGATAGAAAGTTGGACGCCATACTGGAATGGTACAGATGCCTGTTTACTGCTGTGTTACAATTGTACCATTAGAGCTTGGCAAACTAGAATGTGACATTTCACTAATAAATTATTAATGTCAGCTGATAAAGGAGAACTTCTAGTAAACATTTGAACAGGATCTGAGTGAGTTTAATCTCAATAATGAACGTTTAGCCTGTTCAAAGTCAGAGGCAGCTTTAGACTTCACACTGTTTCCACGTTTTCTGGCAGGACCACTGATCTTTTTGTTTTATGGAGGATGATCGTAGTATTTGTATGTGGGTTAGACCTCAGATCAGACCAGACGACCCGCTGGTAATCAGATTACTAAGTGGGGAAAAATAACTAGGATTTCCTCAGTACTGAAGAGCCCATCAGCGCTGAATCCCCGTCCAGTGAGTGGACCGGGAAATGTGACGTATGAAAGACCGGCTGCCCACCGTTACGTTGGTGTCCGAGTTCATCTGATCGAGGCTGGGTGGGATTCAGCTGTAGAACGGGAGCCCCCGGCACAGCTATTGGCCATCAGCCAGTTGGCTTATGACGAGCTCTGTGCCGAACACTTTCAATTTTTTTATAGAATTAGTTTTTTAAAAGGATGGCAAACATTTCTCTGGCAAAAAAAATAAAAGTGGTGAAATGGGACATCCTTGAGGAATGCTCACGTTAATGTCAAACGCTGGTGTGGAACCACTGGGTAACATCACAGAAATTTCCACATTTTTGGCCAAAATGTAAATTCTGAAGTGTAGATAACATAAAATGGTGTTCTACGAAATCAAAAGCTTTATAAAAATCTAAAAAAAAAAAAAAAAAATTCTCCTTCATTTGCTGTCTGTATTCATTGATCACTAGTCTTATGTTATTATGGATTGATCTCCCTTTCATGAAGCCAGATTAAGTTTCTGATATTATATCTGAAAGTCCTGCCTGCAGTCGAGCAGAAAATATGTTTGTTAAAAGTTTATAGCCAGAATTTCTGAGAGTTATGAGTCAACGGTTTTCGATAACTCAAGGATCTTTCCTTGGTTTTGGAATTAAAACAATCACACCATGTCTCATATTTAGTGGAAGTAGGCGAGATACAAAGAGTTCTTGGAAAACAAGATTATATTTTTTAAATCGTCCAAAAAGTGTTTATAGAAGTCTCCTGTGAGACCGTCTGATCCTGGGAGTTAAAACGATTTTCTTCCTGTCTTCTTTTTTCCAGATTACCAAAATAGGAAGAATTCTTTTCTCCTTCTATCCGTTCAGCTCTGGATCTTACAAAGGCTCCACGAGCTTTTTGAATTTACATGTTATCCAGTTGAGTTTGTAGACAGGATATTTCCTGTCGGTCATCATCATTTAGATCGGGTTTACTACAATATCTTTTTAATAATGTCACCATTTCCCATTCTTGCTTTTCTCTGTCCCTTTTCACAGTATTACAAAATCTGATGGTGAATTGACAGATTTTATATTTTAAATTTTTCAATTTTTTAGCAGGATCTTTTAGCTCATTAGAGTTGATCTTTTTAATGACATTTTAAATTTCCTTAAATAAATTACACATTTTGGAAGACTTGAATTGTGCGGACAGCAAACTCTGGCTGTAGGTTTACTCTCCAGAATAATAACACTATGGTCAGTCAGTGGTGCAGCAGAAATATCAGAATTAACTGCATAGTCGAAGATGTGATTGCTAACCATCCAGTGATGGATCCTGGATTTAAGACTTTAGTTAGAACTAAACCAGGAAAACTGTATCTTATCGGGGTTTAGGTGTCTCCACACTTCAGTAAGATTATGCTCATTGCAAAATTGTTTAAAAATCGTATCTGAGTGACTAGAATCATATTTGGTAGGAAATTTGTCCAAGAATTAATCATAGACAAGGTTTAAATCACCCCCAACTATAACATGATTGGTTGGATATTTATTTTGAAGTTCTTCTAAGTTCAGGCCAGTTTCTTGTAAAAGGTTTGTATTTTCTCATCTATTGTTATGGATATAACAATGACAGTAAAACCATCAATGCCCACAATAAGAATGACCCAGTGTCCAAACTCGTCAGTCATGTGAGAAATTACTTCACCAGCTGATCTTGTGCCGTGGCTCAAATTAATGCCACATTTATTTAATAAGTTAATGATGTAAATATTTTTTTCACTTTGGCACTTTTAGTCCTCCATACAAAAATAGTATAAAGTATAAAAAAAGTTTAAGGCAAATCTAAATGTTTTTCTTTTGTTTTTTTTAAGCCGTGCAAAGTGTATAATTGTTAATGCATAAAATTGTATTTAATGTTAATTTTTATGTTAATTATTATTGGGTAGAGGCTCTAATACAAGCCCATACAGGTTTTTTGCCTCTTTCTGTACCAACATTTTTTATGTACTTTTATACTTTTTTTTTTTTTTTCGCAATATGTTTTATGCACAAATAAATAGAAATCTAATATCATACATATTGAGATCCAGTTAAGTATTGTTTACAATTCTTTTTAAATAAAGTTTGTGCACATGACCCGGAAGTAAACAGCAGGAAGTGCTAGCCCGTTCTCTCCAGCTCATCGTACCTGCCTGTCTGGATACATTTATTTAAAGGTAAACTCAAAGTTAAAGTCCCATTAGCTGTCACACACCTTGATGTGTGAAATGTGTTCTCTGCATTTGATCCATACCCTGTGGGACCACTGGGCCACAGACACGGCCACACTCAGTCCACTTCAGTTCAGTTCAAAACATTTATTTCAGACTCAGGAACCATTTGGTGGTTTATCACTAATAGTAACCATTATCCTAACCTTGACCCTTTCCTCTGAGTCCGTGCGGCCAAGAAAATAGTTCTGCTCTAGCTGCATGTGTTTTGAAAATACGTGCAAATATGAAGTTTCTTCTTTAAAAATAAAATCATAAACAATGTCCGTACAAAAAGTGATGATCCCTTTAAAACTGGTATAAGCCATTGAAGAGCAGAAGATGTAACTGTTACAGCTCTAAACAACCTTACAGATACACCTAAAAGAATGAAATTCATGGATAAATTAAACATGTATTGTAAATCACCAAAAAGTAATTGTATAGAATCATTACACAGATGGGCATGTATCAATACAAACTTTTATTAATTTTGACAATTGTGACTTATAGATGATGAAAAAAATGAGCCTTAGAAAATAAAAATCTTAAATCAGAAAAATTGAAAAAGGTTTGCTCTCAGCACACACGTCAGACTCAATATTCATTACATTAAATACTCACTACTGCCTCCTATAATTTAATTACTGCATCAAATCTTGACTAAATTCTTTTACATTTTTTTTCTAAAAGAAAAGTATTATTTTCTGTGTGATTTCTTGTGTTTTTTTAGGCTAGCTAAATAACAAAAAGTTCTATCACATTCTTGACAAGAAAAAGGCTTTTCTCTTGTATGAGTTCTCATGTGTGCTTTGAAATTAGATTGGTCACTAAAACATCTGCCACATTCTTTACAACAAAAAGGCTTCTCTCCTGTATGAGTTCTCATGTGTCTTTTGAAATTAAATAGGCCACTAAAACTTTTATCACATTCTTTACAGCAAAAAGGCTTTTCTCCTGTATGAGTTCTCATATGTGATTTGAGATGAGATCTCTGACTAAAACTTTTATCACATTCTTTACATGAAAAAGGCTTCTCTCCTGAATGAGTTCTCATGTGTGTTTCGAGGCCAGATGCATGACTAACATTTTTATCACATTCTTTATGATTTTCAATGTGTACTTGGAGACTAGATAATCGACTAAAACGTTTATCACATTCTTTACATGAAAAAGGCTTCTCTCCTGTATGAGTTAGCATGTGTGTTTTTAGATGAGATAAAAAACTGAAGCTTTTATCACAATCATTACAGACATAAGGTCTTCCATCAGACTCAGTTCTCGTGTGGACAGACACGTTGTGTGAATTTTCTTTTCGTTTACCAGACTTTACAGAGGAAAGTCTCTTTTCTCTTGGAGATTGTTTGCATTTCTCTACCCAAGTTGCCTTCTTGAAGTTTTCTTTAACATCAGAGTCACACAGACTTTCTGACATGAGAGAGTTGTCCACACTTTGGACATGACTTCTGTCTCTTCTCTTTCTCTGATCTCTGTTCTGTGGGTCTGTCTCTTCTTCTGTAGTTGATGTTGATTCTTCATGTTGGCTTAATTCTTCATCCTGACTATCAGTTCCATTAAAGCTCTGCTGATTGTTTAGATCTGCTGCACTTATTTCATTTTCCTCATAAGTAGGAATCTCCATCAAGGTTTCAGTCTCCTGCTTCAGATGAAGCTGCTCGTCATCCTGACTGATGCAGAGTTCTCCTGGTTCCTCTTTCATCAGGGAAGGTTCTGGATCCTGCAGTTCCTCTGGAGTCTGTGGAGGTTCTGGATTCTCCTGGTCCACTCTGAAGTTCCTCTGCTGGTTGCAGAGATCCTCTTCAGTCGACCAATGCTGGGGGAGGACTGCAGGGACACAAACACAAGATGGGGCTATTTTAGAAGTTGACAGAACTTTTGTGTTTTGTCAAGCACCAATAAATTGATCATTGAGGAAAATGTCTGACGAGGTGTGCTTTAGAAGAAATGAATGTCAAACACCAGAGACTGAACTGTCCAACATGCAGCAGAGGACTGGAGCTTCCGTGAAGTCTTTATTTTTGATCATGCAGATCTTGAAGGGCATTATCTGGCTTATACCATGGTTGCTAATGAGTAGAGCAGCCACAAATGATTATTTTAATAGTCGACTAATCACAGAGTATTTTTTCCAAATAGTTGACTTATCAGATCATAAGCAGAGTGGATGTAAAACACAAATCTTAACCATCATTGGCTTCAAACTAACTTAAAATAAAGACAACTAAGTGGATAGTTTATTAAACTTTAAATGAATCGTGCAGCTTCTTTCCTTCATTAATTTATGGTATTAAAACAAGACTATTGTATTTTCCTGAGTTTTTTTTCGTAGTTCAGCCAGGGGTGTGACTTATACTCAGGAGTGATTTATTTGTCTTATTTGTGTTTTTTTAGACATCAATAGGCTCATAAATCTGTTATTTTCCCGGTAAACATCGGTTGTCTCTTGGTTGTTTCTGCTATCAACCACTAGAAGGCGCTGCATCCGAAGTGTTTCCCACTGACAGCAGCAGAAGTGTCAAAACGACATAGAAGAGAAATGATTGTTTTCCTCTTAAACTTTGATATTTTTCTTAGACAGATCAAAAGATTAATATTCTTGTATTTATTTATTTTTTAGCAACGCTGGGCTTGGCAGATTTGTTCTGAAACGTCACTTTTCTCCTAAAAGTTAACTTATACCCCGGAAAAAAAGGTAAATCAAATGAGTTCGGCATTTGAAACGAAAAACTATTTTTCTACAAAGATAAGAGTTTTTGTCTCACTGACTCAAACATAAAAAAATGCATTTTTTGGTGCTGAATGCTCACAACTTTGTTCAACTTTACTACACTCTGACTCCATAGAATATAAAGTGATGACTAATCGACTATTAAATTAGTCGTCTGCTATTTTAATAGTCGATTAGTCGACTAATCGTGGCAGGCTTAATAATATGAGACATAAATATACAATTTGTTATTAGTACTTTCATCTAGTTTTCTTCACAAAAAGCGGACTATTTGATACCCTGTGATGTGTTGTCACGGTAACGGATGTTGAGCTAGCAGCGACCAGACTCTGGATTAACAAAGGAACAGAGTATATACACTAAAGTTCATGATGAATGAAAAAGGCAGCAGTTCAGAACAATGATGTGCAGTCAGAAAGACGATCCAAAGAAAACTCATGAATGAAAAGTATGAATTGTTAGACATCTTTATTTTATACCCTTTTTCTGTGTGGGTTTTCTTTGGTTAAAAAAAGTTTTCTGCTCAAATCCAGGAGAATGTGGCAGCAGAGACATAGACATCTTATTAGTCTAGGTTGGACATGTCCACATGTTTTTATTGGATTTAATATATTTGATTAAGAATTTATTAATTTAATTATACCTCTGGGACGTTTATGTGTTTCAAAGTACAAACAAACCTGACCGGGACATCCCTAGAAAGAATATTTAGCTAATTAATTCAAGTAATAAACCCTCAAAAAGACTAAATCGAATCAAACCTGATGAAGAAGAGGTGAACATACCGATCTGGTCGAGCTGAATCTGTGGTTTCCAGCAGATATCCAGCAGTCTGCGCTGACGACAGAGCTCCTGCTCGTACTGGACGATGGTTCCTTCACAGAGTCCGCAGATATCTTCAGCAGCAGCAGCGAGTCGCTCGCTGATCAACTCTCTCAGAGACTGAAGGGAAGACATGGTTCCTGCAGCTGCAGAAGGTCTTCAGCTCCAACACCACAGTCCTCTGAACAGCAGCAGCTCCGATCTCCAGCTGAGCTAGTCTCACAATCACAGCCACGTTGTCTTTATGTTCAACACTTATCACTCATTTACGACACTTTAGCTCAAGATGATTGTTCGGCACCGAACCGCTCGCTACATATCTGTAGAAACCTCCACCGCCGTCCTCTCAACGCAAGCTAACGCTGCTAGCTAGCTAGCTAGCGCCGCATCCTGTTTACTTCCGGGTCACGTGGTGTATCTTTCTTTAAAAAGATGCGTCAGAAAAGTTTCACTGAATCTCAATGATGTTCATGATGCTTAGATTTTTAAACACTTTTCGTTTATAGCATCATGAATAAAATCTAAATAAATGAAAAAGTTTCGGGTACATTTAACCAAAGCTGGTATGACGTCATCACACTGTAACCAAATGTTCATATCATCATCAAAGCAGGCTTTATAGAGAAAAGGAATAAGGAAAGAAATTCCCTAAAAAAAAATTATATGTAAATGGTTCCGTAACAGACGATTACAATACAATAGCAAAATATGTCATTATATAATAATCATTTTACAAAAATGACAACTGTATAGACAGCGCTGATATTCTTAGCTTACTAACAGAAGTAAAAAAGCAAGTGACACTTAGAAAGAAGAATGTGATGAAAAATTAAAAGTTGAAGAGATAAAATTAGGAATAAAAAATCTCAAACCCAATAAATCACCAGGTAATGATGGTCTAACATCAGAATTTCACCTGAGATTTTCAAGTGATGTTTGTGGGTTTCTTCTTGTAGTCTATAATGAATCTTTTGACTAAGAAGAATTACCAACTCAATGAAACAAGGTCTTATAAATTTGATCCCCAAACCTCATAAAGACCCTTTAATCATAGATAATTGGCATGGTATCACGGTCTAGCCTTGTTTTATTTATTCTTTATCATTTAATTGAACAAAAGGCAAGTTGGTGTAGCTTTGCTGGCTAATTTCCTGTAGCTTAGCCACCGCGCGTTGAACGTGTGAAGCGCGAAGCTGAGTTATTTGATTCAACTTTTATTTTTGGAGGAGTTGGAGCAGAGCATTCGATTTAAACAGAAAAAGGTCCAGCAGCTTACTTGTTAGAAAGGTTATTCATTTAAAAACCACTGAACAGGTTTCTCACGTGCACCTGAGACTGTCAATAGACTCTGCGCGGCACACGCTCTCCAGACAGAGCTGTGACGTCACTGCAATCTCTTTTTTTAGTGAATCAAATAATAATAATAATAAAAAAAAGATCTCGTTCATTGTCATGTTTTAATTACTTATTGTGTGAGTTGGTTTGTGCTTTATCGCAAAATGATGATTTAATGGAAACAGTGTCATTTCAAAACTGTATTTTTCTAAATTCCTAAAATTTAGATAACATTTTAGGCAAATGTGTAATGGAAACACAGCTAGTGATTCTTTTTCTTCTTCCACCTGGTGGGTCACTCCGTCCTTCCTCTCTTTCTTCACTCTTCTCTCTTTAACCCACTGCTGTAGTTTACTCCCAGATAGAAGAAATCAGGAGGACTGGTGGAAGGTCTCTGTCCTGATGCCTCATCCATGAGGTCAAATCAACAGTAGCAGCAGTGGACTCCCACTAAGCTTCTCCTGATGCTGGATACTCACAATCCTGAACACAAAGGATCATAATAGACAGCAGAAAAAAGAAGATACAAATCTTTTATAACATGCATATTTAATATGCATCAAACATGTTATATTCTTAAATAGACAGGGGCAATAAATGACAAAATAGCAATGTGGGGGGTGTTTGTTTTGATTTTGGTACTTTTAAAGGGTAATCAAATAGTGCAGTTGGTTGCTTAATCCATGGAGTGTATCCACAAAGCTGTGTTGCTTCTCGTTTCTAGATGGCCTAGTGGTTAAACTCCCGCTCTAACAATCAAGAGGTTAGCGGTTCAAACCCAACTCGAGGCTTATTTGTTTGTTTCTTCTTTTTTTTAATCCCAAAACTGTTCAATTCAGGTAAATAAATTTACCGGACCCTGCACCACCGAGACCTGGACACCCCCAGGCTCCGATGTAGATTGATCCCCTGCTAGATCTTAAATCTCGGGGATCCCACTCCCGGCGTGGGGAGGAGACTGCCGGGCCCAGGAGACAAGCACCCAAGAGACTAGACCACCAGAGATGTCCCCCCACCCCCCACCAGCAGCCCTACATGTCTATGGTGCGGTTAAAATTGGCGAGAGGGGCACTGAAAGGACATCGACTGTTTGCTGGTAGTGATGTCCAAGCACCCCCCCACCAAGGGTCCTAAATATCTAAGGTGCAAATAAAATATAGTTGTAATAAAATCTGAGGGGTGAGTAGGGGGAAAGTAAATATTTAGAACAGAGATTACAGATCTGAAAATAACACCATTGACAACAACATCTACCGCTATTACCTTTGATACATTTTGTTATTGTGATTGGGAGACCTGCTCTCACCAAAGTTGCTACCCCTCTGCTGTTTGAGGTAAATGATGAGGAAAAAAAAAACCTGTCCAAAGCCATCCCTTTGTAATTTTTCATGTTCAACATCATTTAAATGCGTTTCCTGTTATAAAGCAAAATCTATATGCTTTTTCTTCAAGAAAGTAAGAAATTTACTTCTCTTAATATTCATCCCTTTAACATTTAATGTACATTAATGAAGAAAATTAGGCATAATTTTAATTCACTAAGTGATAAAGTAGATAATAAATAAAAAAAATCCAAATCGGAATTCCGACTCCGGAATATCGGAATTCCGAGATTCTGGAGTCGGAATTCCGAGATTCCAGAGTCGGAATTCCGAGATTCCCGAGTCGGAATTCCGAGATTCCCGAGTCGGAATTCCGATATTCCAGGGTCGGAATTCCGAGATTCCAGGGTCGGAATTCCGATATTCTGGAGTCGGAATTCCAAGATTCCCGAGTCGGAATTCCGAGATTCCCGAGTCGGAATTCAGAGATTCCCGAGTCGGAATTCCGATATTCCAGGGTCGGAATTCCGAGATTTCACAGTCGGAATTCCGAGATTCCCGAGTCGGAATTCAGAGATTCCCGAGTCGGAATTCCGATATTCCAGGGTCGGAATTCCGAGATTCCAGGGTCGGAATTCCGATATTCTGGAGTCGGAATTCAGAGATTCCCGAGTCGGAATTCCGATATTCCGGAGTCGGAATTCCGAGATTCCAGAGTCGGAATTTCGACATTCTGGAGTCGGAATTCCGATATTCTGGAGTCGGAATTCCGTGATTCTGGAGTCGGAATTCCGAGATTCCAGAGTCGGAATTCCGAGATTCCCGAGTCGGAATTCCGATATTCTGGAGTCGGAATTCCGATATTCTGGAGTCGGAATTTCGAGTTTCCAGGGTCGGAATTCCAAGATTCCCGATGCGGAATTCCGAGATTCCAGAGTCGGAATTCCGATATTCCAGGGTCGGAATTCCGAGATTCCAGGGTCGGAATTCCGATATTCTGGAGGCGGAATTCAGAGATTCCCGAGTCGGAATTCCGATATTCTGGAGTCGGAATTCCGATATTCTGGAGTCGGAATTCCGAGTTTCCAGGGTCGGAATTCCAAGATTCCCGATGCGGAATTTCGAGATTCCAGAGTCGGAATTCCGAGTTTCCAGAGTCGGAATTCCAAGATTCCCGAGTCGGAATTCCGACATTCTGGAGTCGGAATTCCGAGATTCTGGAGACGGAATTCCGAGTTTCCAGAGTCGGAATTCCGAGATTCCAGAGTCGGAATTTCAAGATTCCCGAGTCGGAATTCCGACATTCTGGAGTCGGAATTTCGAGATTCCCGAGTCGGAATTCCGATATTCTGGAGTCGGAATTCTGAGTTTCCAGGGTCGGACTTCCGATATTCCAGAGTCGGAATTCCGAGTTTCCAGGGTCGGAATTCCGAGATTCCAGAGTCGGAATTTCAAGATTCCCGAGTTGGAATTCCGACATTCTGGAGTCAGAATTCCGATATTCTGGAGTCGGAATTCCGAGATTCTGGAGTCGGAATTC
>NC_050534.1:3205187-3205631 GCF_002922805.2 Oryzias melastigma
TTCTTGATCGACTGGGACCTTCCAAACTACTTCGTTTGGGAGCAAACGGTGTGGTTTATTGTTTGAAGTAATGCAATACGGAAGGGAGAAAAAAAAAGAGGGGGGTGAAAACCCAAATTGGGAAATTACACTCACTTATCATGAGCGATCTCTGGCGCTTGCTGGGACCCGGCATCAGTGCTAAAGATCTGTGAGCCCGGTCCAGTTTGATGTGCCCGGAGCTGGCGTCTAGCTGTAGATGTTCTGGAATCCACACTTCGAAAATCCTAACTGGGTCTGACCCCTCCTTGCCTTCGGGGATGCAGATTATGCGCACGTTGCACCTGTGGCTGCGGTTATCCAAATCATCTATGTGGTCCAGTATTTGCTTGATCTGATTTGCTTTGCTTCCGCTGGCGCTGATCAAACAGCTGCCTGTTGTGGCTTCTCCCAGCATCCTTTCTT
>NC_050534.1:3205712-3207907 GCF_002922805.2 Oryzias melastigma
TGTTCTTTTTTATTTATCTGTTTTTTCATTGTTTTTTCTTTTTGCTTTTTGGTCGGGACTTTTTCTGCCCTTATTTTAATGAATTTATCCATGTGATATTAATAAAGTTTAATTCAATCTGCTTTTCCATGAACGAAATCTTTGCGACTGAGTTGGTAGCCACATCCTCCACATCAGTGATGCGATTTTCTGCGTTGTCAATTCTTCCAGCAACCGCTTGAATTTGTGATGTCTGTTATTTGATAGCGTAACTATTTATCTTCTTTATCCACATGGATAAGTGAAAAAAATAAGTTATCAGGCAGATTTCACCTGAGCTTCTTCACCACCGTCCTCACGCTACAGCACCATCCTTTCCCACTCCACTGAGGGGTTTTTATCGTTTATTTGTTTATGTTTATCAGATTTTATGTTTTAATGTATAATTGCTTTGTTAAAGAAAGTTTGACAATTTTTTGTTCTATTTTCCTTTTTCTCCTTGTTTCTTCTTTTTGGAATTTGATTTTTAAAATGATTTTACTGTAGTTTATTTATATGATGTTATTATAAATATGATAAAGAATGAATGGAGCCACAAAGACAGAAATACTGGGGAGAACAGGACTGACGTGGATAGTGTTGGTAGTGAAGTTTGGAACATTTTCCCTCCAGACCAGCTGGTGGCGCAAATGCACCATGACGCTGTTCGCTAACCGCCAATAAACCACAGAAGAAGAACAGCACAAAGCGCTAGCTAGCTGGCTGCGTTAGCTTGTGTTGAGAGGACGGTGGTGTTTCGTTCAGACGTTTGTGAGGTGTTTGGACAGAAAGGACGATACGTGGTTCGTGTCCGAACTCTCCAACTTTGGTCGTAAAGGAGTGAAAAAGCGTTGAATGTAAAGAAGGTGTTTCTGGGATTGGAGCTGAAGATCTTCTGCTGGTGTTCAGAGGACTTTGGTGTTTGGGAGTCAGAATTCCAATATTCTGGAGTCGGAATTTCGAGATTTTGGAGTCGGAATTTCGATATTCTGGATTCGGAATTCCGAGATTCCCGAGTCCGAATTCCGAGATTCTGGAGACGGTATTCCAAGATTCCAGGGTCAGAATTCCCATATTCCGGAGTCAGAATTTCAAGATAACAGGGTCAGGATTCCGAGATTCAAGAGTCGGAATTCCGAGTTTCCAGGGTCGGAATTCCGATATTCTGGAGTCGGAATTCCAAGATTCTGGAGACGGAATTCCGATATTCCGGACTCGGAATTCCAAGATTCCCGATGCGGAATTCCGACATTCTGGAGTCGGAGTTCCGAGATTCCCGAGTCGGAATTCCGATATTCCGTACTCGGAATTCCAAGATTCCATATTCGGAATTCCGAGATTCCAGGGTCGGAATTCCGACATTCTGGAGTCGGAGTTCCGACATTCCCGAGTCGGAATTCCGATATTCTGGAGTCGGAATTTTAGGATTACAGGTTCAGGATTCCGACATTCTGGAGTCGGAGTTCCGACATTCCCGAGTCGGAATTCCGACTCGGGAATTTCGGAATCTCTGGACTCGGAGTTCCGAGATTCCAGGGTCGGAATTCCAATATTCTGGAGTCGGAATTCCGATATTCTGGAGTCGGAATTCCGAGATTCCCGAGTCAGAATTCCGATATTCTGGATTCGGAATTCCGAGATGTCCGAGTGCGAATTCTGATATTCTGGAGATGGTATTCCAAGATTCCAGGGTCAGAATTCCCATATTCCGGAGTCAGAATTTCAAGATTACAGGGTCAAGATTCCGAGATTCCAGAGTCGGAGTTCCGAGTTTCCAGGGTCGGAATTCCCATATTCTGGAGTTGGAATTCTGAGATTCCGGACTCGGAATTCCAAGATTCCCGATGCGGAATGCGGAATTCCGAGATTCCAGGGTCGGAATTCCGATATTCTGGATTCGGAATTTTAGGATTACAGGTTCAGGATTCCGAGATTCCAGAGTCGGAATTCCGAGTTTCCAGGGTCGGAATTCCGAGATTCCAGAGTCGGAATTCCGAGTTTCCAGGGTCGGAATTCTGACATTCTGGAGTCGGAATTCCGATATTCTGGAGTCGGAATTCCGAGATTCCCCAGGTCGGAATTCCAAGATTCCAGAGTCGGAATTTCGAGTTTCCAGGGTCGGAATTCCAAGATTCCCGATGCGGAATTTCGAGATTCCAGGGTCGGAATTCCGAGAT
>NC_050534.1:3208033-3235698 GCF_002922805.2 Oryzias melastigma
GATTCCCGATGCGGAATTTCGAGATTCCAGGGTCGGAATTCCGAGATTCTTGAGTCGGAATTCCGGGTTTCCAGGGTCGGAATTCCGAGATTCCAGAGTCGGAATTCCGAGTTACCAGGGTCGGAATTCCGATATTCTGGAGTCGGAATTCCAAGATTCTGGAGTCGGAATTCCGAGATTCCAGAGTCGGAATTCCAAGATTCCAGGGTCGGAATTCCGAGATTCCAGAGTCGGAATTTCGATATTCTGGAGTCGGAATTCCGTGATTCCCGAGACGGAATTCCAAGATTCCCGAGTCGGAATTTCGACATTCTGGAGTCGGAATTTCAAGATTCCCGAGTCGGAATTCCGATATTCTGGAGTCGGAATTCCGAGATTCCAGAGTCGGAATTTCGAGTTTCCAGGGTTGGAATTCCGATATTCTGGAGTCGGAATTTCGAGATTCCCGAGTCGGAATTCCGATATTCCGGAGTCGGAATTCCGATATTCTGGAGTCGGAATTCCGTGATTCTGGAGTCGGAATTCCGAGATTCCAGAGTCGGAATTCCAAGATTCCAGGGTCGGAATTCCGAGATTCTGGAGTCGGAATTCCGAGATTCCCGAGTCGGAATTTCGACATTCTGGAGTCGGAATTTCGAGATTCCCGAGTCGGAATTCCGATATTCTGGAGTCGGAATTCCGAGATTCCAGAGTCGGAATTTCGAGTTTCCAGGGTCGGAATTCCGATATTCTGGAGTCGGAATTCCGTGATTCCCGAGTCGGAATTTCGACATTCTGGAGTCGGAATTTCGAGATTCCCGAGTCGGAATTCCGATATTCTGGAGTCGGAATTCCGAGATTCCAGAGTCGGAATTTCGAGTTTCCTGGGTCGGAATTCCGATACTCTGGAGTCGGAATTCCGATATTCTGGAGTCGGAATTCCAAGATTCTGGAGACGGAATTCCCATATTCCGGAGTCGGAATTCCAAGATTTCCGTGTCGGAATTCTGAGATTCCAGTTTTGGAATTCCGAGATTCCAGAGTCGGAATTCCGAGTTTCCAGGCTCGGAATTCCGAGATTCCAGAGTCGGAATTCCGAGTTTCCAGGATCGGAATTCCGATATTCTGGATTTGGAATTCCGAGATTACCGAGTCGTAATTCCGAGATTCACGAGTCAGAATTCCAATATTCTGGAGTCGGAATTTTGAGATTTTGGAGTCGGAATTCCGAGATTCCCGAGTCAGTATTCCGAGATTACAGGGTCAGGATTCACACATTTCGGAGTCGGAATTCCGATATTCCGGAGTCGGGATTTTGATATTCTGGATTCGGTATTCCAAGATTCCCGAGTCGGAATTCCGATATTCTGGAGTCGAAATTTCGAGATTTCAAAATCTGAGTCGGAATTCTGAGATTCCAAATGCAGAGTCGGGGCTACCCGAGTCAGTATTCCGAGATTACGCAGTCGGAATTCCGATATTCCGGAGTCGGTATTCCAGGATTCCCGAGTCGGAATTCCGATATTCCAGAGTCGGAATTCCGAGATTTTAAAATCTGAGTCGGAATTCTTAGATTCCAAATGCTGAGTCGGAGTTTCCGTAGTCGGAATTCCGAGATTCAAAAGTCAGTATTCCGAGATTCCAGGGTCAGAATTCCCAAATTTGGGAGTCAGAATTCCAATATTCCGGAGTCGGAATTTGCTGATTCCCGAGTCGGGATTCTGATATTCTGGAGTTGGAATTCTGATATTCTGGATTCAGAATTCCGAGATTCCCGAGTCAGAATTTCAATATTCCCCAATCAGAATTCCAATGTTCCAAAATCTGAGTTGGAATTCCAAGATTTCAATATCTAAGTTGGAATTCCAAGTTTTCCAGGTTGAAATTCTGAGATTCCAAATGCTGAGTCTGAGTTTCCCGAGTCGGAATTCCGAGACTCCCGAGTCAGTATTCCGAGATTCCAGGGTCGGACTTCTGAGATTCTGGAGTCGGAATTTCAATATTCCCCAGTCGGAATTCCAATATTCCAGAGTCAGAATTCCAATTTTCCAAAATCTGGGAATTCCAAGATTACCGAGTCGGATTTCTGAGATTTCAAATTGTTAGTTGAAGAGTCGGGGCTTCGTTTACCCCCAGGTGACGTAACATGCACTTTTTTTAAAAAAGTATTTTAAGTTGTGCTAGAACACAGAATTAACAATAACACTTATCAGCTTTGAGTTACATCTCAAGAGTCATTTGGTAGCAAAATATGACAACTTCAATGAAAATCTTTTTTTGTGTGTGTGTTTTGAACATGTACTTGCAGGATGAGGACATATGTAAAATAATTTATGATGAAATCTGCGTTTGTGAGTATTTTTTTTTTCAAATCATGTTGGATCAGATGAAGAAAGCATAGTTTAAATAAGCTTGGGTTTGTGATGCAGCAACCATTATGACATTTGCACTGTTTTATTTAAAAATTGAAATTTTTGGGGTATATTTAAAAAAATGTCTCAAAGCAGGTGAGTGAAGAACCATTTATTAATCCATAAAAGCTCAAAGATTGAGGTACACACTTAATTAAAAGTTTGAAAGAGTTTTTCATTTTTCTGACATGTAAGCATGGCTGAAAATAACAAAGCATCTGAAGATAAAGAAATCCTCTGAAAGCGTTACATGGGAGTGATCATCATTCTGGTGGCCCTGGCTGAGTAAGACACGGGTCTTTTCCAGGTGAGCCAGTGAAGACCTGAAAGCCAACCAGTGTTTTCTCCTTTTGGATGCCATTCTCCATTTAGACTGGCGGCGCCACACTTGCTGTACCACCAGCCACCACGGTCGAAATCAGTGCATGAATTTGCAGCAATGTCACCAAAAAAGATGCAAGGGTCACAGCCATCATTGTCACGGTCAAAGGTGCTGAAGCCATAGCCATTTTGCCCTGGATAGCCTTGGATGGCATCACCTTCAGAAGAAAACAATCAATATTAGCTTCTTCAGAAAATAGATATGGACATATCCTTTCCTAGTATAACTGGGACATAAAATGCAACTGAAATCCGTGTGAAAGAAAATATAAATGGGGCCGTGTTTGCTGAGATTTTGGGTAGAAACCTCCCTACATCTGTGATAACACGGAGGATGAAAGGTGTCTGGATCTTCCAGTATTACATCACCAAACACATCACCATAGCAACAAGATAGTGGCTACGTTACAAGTGTTTAATAGTTCTGGAGTGTTCTGGTCGGTGTCTGGAACGCCATCCAACAGAAAATCCATGGATGGAGTCAAAAGTCTGTGTTTTCAACCAAAACATCACAGCTCTGGAGAAGATCTTAATGGAGGAATGGACCAACATGGCAGCTGTAATGAAAATCTGCTTAAGACCTATGGAAACCTTTGAGCTCCGTCTCCTAGACCAGGGTTGCATTACTTACCAAATCCTAATTTTCTTCGCCATTATACACATAAATTATTTAAAAATCCAACAAGGTAAATACCTGAATATTTTCCCATTTTCTCTCACAGTTGAAGTGTTTCAATGATGAACATTACAGACCAAACTCAGCTTTTTCTGTGATTGATATTTGTTTGCAATAAGCATATTTAACTTATGCTGCAGAAACAACGTAGCAATGAAATACTTTTAGGACAATCAGATGTCTGGATTACTTCTAAGAAGAGGTTGAGCAAAGTCCCACATGCACAGAATCACAATTAACTTAAATTATTATATTATTAAGGCTTCAATGCGTTTTTAACTTTGAAATCAAGTTGATTAAACAATATTTGCTTTTTTAAACCATCTTTTCCTTTGTAAGGAGCACTCCTGAAGTTGTTGAAAGACAAGTTACAAAAATACATAGAGAAATCATAGGAATAAATGCTCTTACTACTTCCTAAAAATGTCTTTACACAAGATGGTGAAAATGGAGTCTGACGTGAGCATGCTGGGATACTGCAGCCTTTATTTTCTCTGCTTTTTTGACTGTTTTCTCCTAATGCTATACGCTCACCCCAGCAACACGTGTTCAAGCAATCACGTCCAATGAAAAGTCTATGTAAAGGCACATTAATGGACATTCTTGGCGCTGAGAAGCGCTTTTCTTCACGTGGGTGTGTTCTGTCAGTCAAGCCATGATTCGATTCACAATTTTAAAGTCACGAATATGATTTTCTTTTTCCCCAACACAATGAATTTATGTATTTTAAGGCCACGTATGTTTTCTTTTTGCCCCTTACATCATGGAGCGAGATTATCACGATTTGAACCGCTTTGACTTGTTGCACCGAGACTCTTCCAACTGTAGATACATGCGATAGTATCGGGTAGCAACCGTTCAGTGCGAACATTGCATGCTAAAAGTGCGTTCAAGATCCTCTGTTCAGTGCATTCTTGAGCACGCCACAATGCTCGGAGTGTACGTTACATTATAGTCATGCCCTTCCCGTATAGTGCTGAGAGCTGCTCAGTGCTGTGAACAGATTCCCTGGCAACCCCCCTCCCATCCTACGCCATGTGCACCTTGTTATGTATTTTTGAGGGGCCCGGGTGGTACTTTTATGGCTGTTTGGTTCTTCACATAGACTCTCCTCCCCACTTGAGCATAGCACAGATCCATGTTTTAGCGTTTTTGCCACTCCTGTCTCTTTTCTTCCCATATAATTCCCCCATTTTGTTTATTTGTTGTTGTTGGGAGAACAATAAAGGTTAATTCTTCGTCATTAACACCATTAGCATTCAAATAATTAACGTTATTTAAGAAAAAATGGTTCAGCATCATCTGCCTCTGCAGCTCCACTCAGATGTTATAGTGAGCCTTTCATGCTTACACTCCTCCTCTCTGATTCAGACATTTCTTTTGGAGGATCAGCAATGGAACAAAAAATGACACTATTGTGAAAGCTTGTAGAGCATAAAAAAGAGGAATGAAAAAATGGCAAACATTTTAATATGAAAACTTTAAGCTTCTTCGATTACAAAGAAACATTTACTAAAGCAGAGTATTTTTTTCCTAAGGGTTTATATAAGGACACATCAGTACCTGCGGTTCCTCTGTATCTGCCAACACTCAGTCTGTAATTTGTGCTCTCATCTCCGACCCTGAAGTCTTCATACTCAGCATAAGCACTGCCACCTTCAAAGTCCCACAGGTCCACTCTCAGTTTCCACCTCTTGGATTTGGTCATTGCAGAAATCTTCTCCAGACCGAGCCAGTGATCCCCTGAAGGAATCAGGAGAAATGTGATTATTTTTCACTCATTACTGAGAGATGATTGAACCTCATTGTTCACTACAAACACTGTAGCTGAAACAGCTGAAGATAAAGCAAAAAGAACCTGTAATTTACACACATGATGCAAATCCAAATCCATTCTTATATGCTGCCCATTCCCTGTCAAAGGCCACTGCTCCTCCAGTACGCTTCTGGATCACCGTCCAGATTCCATTTGCACCCATCTCACAGTAAGCCTGAGCAGGAAAACATGAAAAGATTTATTTAAGCTTTTATCAGAAAAACATCTCAAAACGTAAACGCAGCTGTTTTAACTATGGCTGCAACATTTACTGTTGATTGGATCTCAGTTTTCCCCATTTTGATTTGTTAGTCAACTTTTAGTTTGAAATTTGAATTTGTCACCTGCTGGTATCTAAAACATGTCATAAGAAGTAGTTAGGAAGTTTCACCTTATTCATCATCTTCTGTTATAACAAGGGTTTTCAAAATCCAGGGATTCACCCGGTCTGTCTGAGGCTGATTACCTGGACCATGGCCTGCTGTCATTACCCACCCCAGTCCTCGCAGCCCCCTCTATACTTCCTCACTGCCCCAAAAAGCTCACCCTTTCTATTGACCCTAAATGGCTTAGTGATCTTTTCATTTTTACAAAAGTTGTATGCTAATACTATTAAAAATGCTAAGTATGCTAATGTGGCTACCATTGATGCCACCAGCAGTCTCGGGAAAACACATTGCTGAAGATGGAAATCATTCTGATTATGCTAGCTGTGCTGATTCTGCTAAACGTGCTAGCATTGCAATCATCATCATCAGTTGTCTCTCAAAAACAGTAGCCAAAGATGCTATTTGTGCTAACTTTGCCATGTGTAGCTAAAAGTGCTAACATGGTGATCCGTGGCATCAACTGCCCCAGAAAACTACACTGCCTGGCCAAAAAAAAAAAAGTGGTGGCCAATCCATGCATGAAAATGATGTCAATTTGGGCCAGATGAATCCTGGCATTGGCATCTTGGAATATGTCCGTGCCATCAGGGAAGAAGAAACCCATTGATAGAATAACCTGCTCATTCAGTATATTCAGGTAGTCAGCTGACCTCATTCTTTGAGCACACACTGTTGCTGAACCCAGACCTGACCAATTGCAGTAACCCCAGATCATAACACTGCCCCCACAGGCGTGTACAGTAGGCACTAGGCATGATAGGGGAATCACTTCACCTGCCTCTCTTCTTACCCTGATGCACCCATCACTCTGGAACAGGGTAAATCTGGACTCACCAGACCACATGACCTTCTTCCATTGCTCTAGAGTCCAATCTTTATGCTCCCTAGCAAACTGAAGCCTTTTTTCTGGTTAGCCTCACTGATTAGTGGTTTTCTTAAGGCTACACAGCTGTTCAGTCCCAATCTCTTGAGTTCCCTTCACATTGTGCGTGTGGAAATGCTCTTACTATCACTATTAAAGAGAGCCCTGAGTTCTACTGTTGTTTTTCTTCCATTTGATCTCACCACATGTTTCAGTGATCTCCGATCACGATCATTCAGGATTTTTTTCCGGCCACATTTCTTCCTCGAAGACGATGGGTCCATACTATCCTTCTAGTTTTTAATAATACGTGGGACAGTTCTTAACCCAATTTTAGTCGTTTCTGGATTCTCCCGAGATGTTTTCTCGGCTTGATGCATGCCGATGACTTGACCTTTCTCAAACAAACTAACATCTTTTCCACGACCACGGGATGTGTCTTTTGAGATGGTTGTTTAAGAAATGAGAAGCAACTCATTGCACCAGTTGGGTTTAAATAACTTGTTGCCAGCTGAAAGATAATCGCACATGAAGTAATTATCCAATAGGAGGCTCGTACCTATTTGCTTAGTTAAATCCAGGTGCCGACTTTTTTTTTTTTTGGCCAGGCAGCGTAAACTACTATAGATGCTTACTTAGCTAATATGGCTAAAAGTTGCGATCAGCGTCAACGACCTCAGAAAAACAATCCTTGTGATGGATTCACACCGGACCGCCTCACTTTTGAGGCGTGTCAAATTTACTGTCTACAGCCTTGATAACTCCTATCGTGGAGCAACCGCCAAAGTTATCACATCAAGGAAAACATGGATGATGTTGAGTGAGTAGCTTGGGTTTATGTTTTGGGGAGCTCTACAGACGCACTGGCAAGTACATCGTTGTGTTTGTTTTCACCAGATCTTTCAGAGTCTCTTCTGGTTCTGTGTTCACTCATGCAGTGATAAATACACCTGACGGCTGTTTTAAACAATACTTCCATCTGTCTGTGGTCCAGTTTGAGCATCAAACCCGAATGTGGGAAAATAAAAATAAAACTGGAGGATCTTTTGATTATTGTCTTGATGAAAATAAGAAAACATCATAAGGCCATGAAGATAGATTGATTTTGTGCTAAATCGGCACCCACGGTGGCTCTCTGTGCTGCTGGGCAGCTAATCGCCGCCACTGCCCAGGGACCCGCAGCCTGGACAGTAGACCTCGCTGGTTCTGCCAGGCGGCGGAGATCGCTATTAGCTCTGTTGGAGCCTGGAGAGCGAAGCTCGCTAACTCATCATGCTGTCCATGGGCTCTGTGACAGGCTAGCAACCTGTTTAGGGTTTGCATTTAACAGTATTGCAATTGAAATGAATTGTTTTTTCCTCCTTGGATAAAAAAGTTAATCTCATGGTTTTGACTGTTCAATTTTTAAATCTTAAAAACCACTTATACATAGGCTTCATCTTCTTATGATACTTAACTCTGTCAGAAAAATTGCAGAATATATTGGAGGGAAAAATCGCAAACAGCTATGGAAAGTCACGTTAGTTACCTGAAAGCTGTACCTAAATTCTTGAGGTTGGATGCTGTAAACTCCACTAGCTCCATTCTGAATGGATGAACAATCAGGTGCTGCATGAAAAATAAAAAATAAACGATATTATAAGCAGTTTCTGGGTGTTAAAGGGAAGAACGATTAACAAAACGTTCCTATACCTGTGTTTCCTGATCCACTCTATTATTAGAAATAAAGAAAAACAAGAAATGATGAGACTCAATCTATGGGCCAACAGTTATTTACACAGCATAAGTAGTTAGCTTTATTTACCCCAGTCTGCATGGAGAAGATCAGGAGGAGAGCTAGCATGGATCCAGACCAGCCAGAGAGACCTCCCATCCTGACCTGAGTTTAGGAGACATATTTTACAAATTCATTAACAAAGCTCCTAACAGAATCATCTTCTATGAACCTAAAAAAAGTTTCAGTGTTGTCAATGAAGACTCCCTCCTGGAACACAGACCTGTTTGCTGTGTGGTCCTTGAGTCGCTGCTCAAAGTCACTCAGCAAACAGCAGCTTTTAAACTCTGTCTGGGATGCCACACCTCCGTCCTCGTCACAGCCTCCATGTCCTCCAAGTCAAACGGACTCTTCCTGACCTGGTATTTAGATGAGCTTCTCCACGTATGGGTCATGTCTGCCCAGAAGGACATTTCTGCTTCTTCTCACTCATCTGGCTACACCTGACTGATTGAAAGAACAACATTCCAGGACAAACCCAAAGAAAGAATCAGGTTTTGTTCTCAGCCTGATCACTCAAGTCAGACACGTTTGTTTTCTGGCTAAAAGAGTCAAATGAAGCTTTTAATAGTGGAGCTTTAGCTTTGCTGTTGAAGTTCTTTGAATAACCAGTAACTCCTCGACTGCTTTTAATGAACGCAATTATTGTAACTCAGACAGTTCCTGAGACTCTTTTTGGCTCTGTCATTTTCTTTTAAATCACTTTTAGGTCATCAAGTCTGACCAATAGATACTGGGTAAACAACAAGATCATCCAACACATCAAGATCTACAGTGCTTGCACCTTCAGCATCATTTAGTGCATTGATGTCCCTAATGGATGATAATACTTTCCACGTGTAAAGTCTTTAATCATGAGATGTTCTGAGACAGATGTGGCAAAAAAACAATATGAACAAACTTACATATGAATGAAAGAACAGAAGAAAAATGTGAAACAACTGAAAAGTTGTATGAGCACAACTAAGATCATTGAACTAGACTCAGCCATTTACTGTAGATAACGCTGTCGCTCTGGTGTTGGACATACAAAGTTGAACTTTAACATGAAAAGCTGCAGTGAAGCACAAAAAAAGAGTATATTAAAATTATGAAATTATGAAAAAGTGCTTTGTTCAAAGATATGGTGCAAGATTGTTGTCATAAATAAATGTGTGGATAAAAACAAACTTGAACAGAAATTAATACTTTGCAAAAAAAAAATAGTTTAGTTAATTAAGTTTTACATTTAACGTGTCTGCTTTGGATACGATTTGTCTTTGTTTGGAATACAACTTGTCCTTGTCTTTAATAAGAAAGTTCCCCTGTTAACCTACTGTCAAAAATACATTACAGGGTCACAAGGATATACATCAAGCCCTGAAACATGGCACCAGTGAAGTGAAAGTGCAGTGAGGCCCATTTATTAAACTGAAACAGAAAAGACCTTTTTACAATTGATCCCATAGCAGGAAAATGAATTTGGCATTTAGCCAATATTTTCACCTTAGCCTTTTTTATCTATTTGCTTCAGTGATTTCAGCTATTAGCTTTAAATAGTGTTTTTAGCTATCAGCTCCAACATTTTTAGCATTCAATTTCAGCATATTTTGTGCAAAATTCAGCTGACTGCATTCACACTAGCATTATTGCAGGTAATTATATATATCTAGTTCATAATTATGTTAAAAAGTTACAGTTTCAAAGTTTAAAAAATTTAGTTTTAGTGTGTTCAATAAATGTTTATCCTGTTCAGTCCGCGACCTAAGGTGTTAGGTCGCGGACCGAATTTCACTGAGCTGGTTGTGTGTGTGTATTTTAGAGATGAGCAGATGGGTTTCATGTTGAAATCAGTGGTAGGAGGAAATGAACTGTCTTTGACGCTTGACTGCCCGGAAACCCGCAGAACTGTTTGCCAGGAGTAGAAAGAGCTTCAGAGTTTTGGAGGAAAATGATCAGGTCAAATCTCTTCCCTAAACTCTAGGCTGCTAATGAGAAGAATCTTATGAATACAGCTATTTTTTTAATGTTCAAAAGCAGGTTAATGATCTTATTGCAGTCCATTTGATTCTCTCTTTAAAGACCAATCCACTTCAATTAAAATTGTGCTTTTGGTGTTTTAATATGTTCTTGTAGGATTTGTCTTATGATGGAGGACATATATTAATATTAAAAAAGATTAAAATAGCAGTTTTTATTATTTCTGAATTCAAATTGTGGGGAATCAGGAGCAGACAAAAAAATAGTTTGAAAAAGCTTGTGGTTGTCGCATTCAAACTTCTTTCAGTAGCCCATTAGCTCCCTTCTCCGCTCCATTCTTATACATCCACTTTTAGATAAATAGATCCATGAAAGTCTTTGTTTTCCTTGTCTGAGTTGGCAATACCTAAAACTGTAAATTTTGATTGCTCTGATATTGCTCTTCATTTTTGTTACAATGCTAATGTCAGCGTAGGATTGTGAAGGGCTGTAAGCTTGCAGGAGAGCATGTACACAAAGGAATGATGGGAAATGAAAACAAGCTCACTCTGTGTCAATTGTCCAGCCAGAAACTCAAAGACATTACAGTTTTTTTATTTAGCCAAAAAGAAAATGTTTTTTAAACAAATCAAAATATGATTGGAGTGAGACTTTAAACCAGGTGTCACCAACACGGCGCCCGCGGGGGCCAGGTCGCCTTCAAGCACCACATAAGTCGCCCGCAGGTCTCTTCTAAAAATAGCACAACTCACTTGTGAGCTGCGTCTAAAATGTAATTTTATTTTGTTGCTAATTTTTTTTTCATTATACTTGCATTTACATATATTTAATTCCTGAGATTAATCAAGTTCTGAATATTGATATTTGTTTCTTAGCTTGTTCTCATTGTTGATAATTATGGTGATAAATCAGTATCTACACATAGAGGAGAATCATTATTCATTATTATTCATGTAGAACTAAAGGCAAACTGAGCACAACGTGACCTTTTAGTGATCACAGACAAAACAGGGTGAAACATACAGTCATCTCAACTTTACAGAAACAGCTACACATTTACACTGTTAGAAAACAACAATCTTTGATGCATTTTGTACATCTCATGGCAGGCCAGATGGACAAAGCCTGCGAGGAGACCTATTACTAGGAAAAATATTTGCAACAGAGGTCTAAGTCCAAAAATGTTGACCTAAACACTGGAGAGATCACAACCTCAGATAAACTGGTCTGGAGGCGGATTCTTCAAAACAGAAAACAGAGACTTTCACCAAGCAGCCAAAGAAGTCAGGCAATTGGGTTAGTATCTGACTTCACCTGCACCAAGAATGGAGGGAAATAGGCACTCGACCTTTGACCTGACCAACCAAACCCAATGCAGAACCAGAAAGACTGATGAATGCTTTTAGACTTTACTGCCTTAAAGAAGAATCCTGAAACGTATTTGTCCTGAAGGTTTTGTGTCACAAACTGAAAGGTTGGAGAAAGTTGATTGTATCTCAACAGGAAGAGCAACTGCTTCATCTAGAAGGGTTTGGTATGGACCTCTGGCCAACTGTTGTTTGAAATGATTATTAGCTTCCATATATATATATATATATTGGAATATATGAAAAATTTAATGTCGACGGGGTCCACACCCTGTTGTTCCACTTATTCAACATTGAACTAAATCGGAATTTGACATGCTGTGGCTGGGTGAAGTGTGTGGCAAGCAAAAAGGGTCAATATTTGGCAGGAAAAGTGCTGTAAAAACCATTGTACTGGCTATCAAAAATGCTACTTTTCATGGACGTTTTAAAAGTAGCATGCAAATTATGCCGTCTGGTATGGCAAGCAAAAAGAGTCAATATTTGATAGGAAAAGCGCGCTAAAAAGCGTTGTATTAGCGATCAAAAATGCTGCCTTTTATGCACATTTTTAGAGTAGCATGTAAATTACGTAGTCTGGTATGGCAAGTGAAAGGCCTTAATAATTGCCAGCAAATGCACTGTAAAAGTTGACATACTGACCATCAAAAATTCAGCTTTTTTAGCATGCTTTAAAAGTAGCATGTAAATTACGCCGTCTGTTATGGCGAGCAAATAGTGTCCATATTCGCCAGGAAAAGCACAGCAAAAAGCATCGTATTGGCTAAAAAAAATCTGCTTTTCATGCATGTTTTAATAAAAACACGTAAATTATACCATCTGGTATGGAAAGTGAAAGAGCTTAACAATTGCCAGCAAATGCACTGTAAAGTTGACATGTTGGCTATCAAAAATTCAGCTTTTTTCGCATGCTTTAAAATTAGCATGTAAATTACGTAGCCAGTATGGCAAGCAAAAGGGCTTAATAATTACCAGTAAACACGCTGTAAAAAATGGGGAATTGGCCATCAAAAAGGTTGCTTTTTATGCACGTTTTAAAAGTAGCATGTAAATTACACCATCCTGTGTGGCAAGTCAAAGAGGTCAATAATCGCCAGAAAAGGGCAGTAAAAAATGGCAAATTAGTCATCAAAAATGCTTTTCAGCCAGAACTTCTTCATACTCTTTTCTTCCAGCGACAACTTTGACCTCCAGGTCTTTTTGGTCCAGAATCTCCAAACTTCTTTGCTCCACCTCTAGTGAGGTTAACGTTTTGTCTCTTCAGGTCCTTAATATTTGTCTCCAGATTGATGTACTCTGTGGCCAATCCTTCTAATTCCTGTTTCATGACCTGCAGGTTCTCCACTTCCTCCAAAAGGGATTTATTGCGCTCTTGGAGTTGGCCGATGTACTCTGTGGTCTCATTAAATTTCTCTGTCATGGGCCTGAAGTCCTCACATTGCTGAGAAAGAACACGGATCTGTTGCTTCAGGGTTTTGAATTCCATCTCTGCAACCTTCCTATCCGCTTGCAGAGAGGAATACTGAAGCTTCATCTCAGCGTCTTTCTCACACTTCCTCTGCAGAGCTGTGAGCTCTTCTTTGAAGACGGCGTTTTGTTTCTGCAGAGACAGAAACAAATCGGATTCTTCTTTGAATCTGTGCTCCAGCTCATCTGCAGAACTACGTTGTGTAGAATGTAGCTGAAGAATCTCAGCTTCAAGGATGGAGTTCTCCTCCTCCAGAGACTTGGTTTGGGTGAGGATGGCGGTAGAACGTTGTCTCATTGCTGCCTCCTCCTCACGATGTCTGTGGAGGTCTTTCAGCTGGTTCTGGAGAATGAGGTTTTTCTCCTGCAGTGTTTGGAGGTGATCAGTGTGGTCTTTCAGCTGCTGCTGCAGAGGTTCCAGGGCCACGATGGTGGCTTGGACCTTCTGAACCTCTTTCTATAGATCTTGGTTCTCCTGGCTGACAGATTCGGCTGTGACCTTGACCCTCATCAAGTCGCTGAACAACTCTTGAGGATCCCAAACCTTCATTGGCCCGGTATCAAGTGACCCACGACACGACACCTGTCTGTATCCTGGGGGTTGGGGACCACGGCTCCATGGGATTCAGTTTAGTGGTCATTACTGGCCATGGACTTTCGTTATCTGGTGTGACCACCATTTGCCTCATGCAGTGCAACACATCTCCTTTGTATGGAGTTGATTAGGTTTTTGACCGTGGCTTGAGGAATGTTGGTCCTCTCCTTTTCATCATTAAAATTTGCTTGCTGAGCAGATAACAATGTCGTATTGACACTAAGCAGGACAATATCAACACAGGTAACCCCCAGAAAGTGTCTAAAAAAGGCACGACTGCATTAAATATCTAAAATGCTATACGGTACCTCTATTATCTAAACCCACTGACCTACTTATGGGATCACTGAGATCCTGGAGCCTATCCTAACTGCTTTTGGGCAAGGGGAGCATACACCGTGAACATGTCAACAGTCTGCCACAGTTAACATTTCTTACACGTTTTTAAAATCCGTCTTTCTTGAATTTATGCTATAAAAATACAAGTATCTTCATAGTATTTTCAGTACTTTGTAGTTATTGAAGCTCAAAAAGATAGAAAAGAGGAGCACTGCTGCCATCCTCAGGACATTGGAGGTACCCTCTTGAGATTAGTGATCGTCTAAAAGCTGGACTTTTCTGTAGACATCAGTGAATGTTGTTTTGCAGATGCTACAAAAGTCACTGATAAGGTTCAGCACTCTCTTACAATGATCGCGCCGTCCTCGAATTTTCTTTGACAACTCTTAATTGAAACTTAAAACCTGATCAAACTGGTGTTTGTTTTTAGAAAAGAAAAATGGTTAGCTAGGAAAATGTATTTAGGTTGCATATAATGGTACTAAAACTTCACATTAAAGAAAATGTCCTGTAAGAAGGAATTTATAAATCTATACATTTAATTTTATATCTATGAAAAGAGATCAGAGAAGGGGAAAAAAAGGGTGTTTGTCTGAATGCAGTAGAGGTATGGCAGCATCTTGGAATTAACCATTAGTTTAGAAAATTGATTGATGCCAATTGGTTAAAGTGGACTTGCTGATTTCCAAAAGTCCAGTCCAGAAGTGTTCATTCTTAACTTTATTCAGAACCTCCAGTGTTAACAGACCATCCATTCTCAGCTTTTATAGACTTGATACATCTCAGAGATTGAGACATACAAACAAGTCAGAGTTTCAAGCACCGGTAGTTTATTTTAAGAATTCTAAAAGCATATAAAACAGAGATAATCAGAACATTTTTTGATAAGGCAGCATGGGAGTGATCATCATTCTGGTGGCCTTGGCTGAGTAGGGCCCAGGTCCTTTCCAGGTGAGCCAGTGAAGACCTGAAAACCAACCAACGTTGTCTCCCTTTGGATGCCAGTCTCCATTCAGACTGGCAGAGCCGCACTTGCTGTACCACCAGCCACCACGCTCATACTCTGTGCATTCCCCCACAGCAATGTCACCGAAGAGACAAGGGTCACAGCCGTCATTGTCACGGTCAATGGTGCTGAAGCCAAAGCCATTTTGGTCGATGCCGTGATACGCTCCCCGGATAGCATCACCTTTAGACAGAAACAGGAAACAAAAATAAACATGATAGATAATTGAAAAGCTAGTAATTTTTCTATGATCTCCATGTAAGGACACATCAGTACCTGCGGTTCCACTGTATCTGCCAACACTCAGTCTGTAATTTGTGCTCTCATCTCCGACCCTGAAGTCTTCGTACTCAGCATAAGCACTGCCACCTTCAAAGTCCCACAGGTCCACTCTCAGTTTCCACCTCCTGGATGTGTCTTTAGTCATCGCAGAAATCTTCTCCAGACCGAGCCAGTGATCCCCTGAAGGAATCAGGAGAATGGAAGTTTACTCTGATTATTTTACATTCTAGAGAGAGGATTGAAGCCTGTTGTACTGCTTATAAAACATCCCATGAAATCTAAATTTAACATCCTGTAGCTGGGTGAGGTCAGAAGTGAACAATCAATGAAAGTCATTAATAATCTGCAAAAAGCGGTCAATAATTGCCAGGAAAAGCACAGTAAAAGATGCTATATTGGCCATCATAATGCTGCTTTTTATTTTTTACACGTCTTAAAAGTATCATGTAATTTGCAGTCTGGTATGGCAAGCAAAAGAGGTAAGAAATCATAAAGCACTGCAAAAAACGGCGTATTGGCCATCAAAAACGCTTCTTTTTGCACACGTTTTAAAAGTAGCATGTAAACTACATCGTCTTGTATGATAAAGCAAAAGAGTCGTCAGGGAAGTTGCTGTAAAAAAACATGTATTGGCCATTAAAAGCACTGCTTTATACACATGATTAAAAAGTAGTACGTAAATTACCCCGTCAGCTATGGAAAGCAAATGTGGTCAATAATTTACAGGAAAGCGCGGTAATAGAACACGTATTCGCCATCAAAAATACTGCTTGTTATGCATATTTTAAAAGTAGCATGTAAATTATGCTGCCAGTATGGCAAGTGAAAGGGGTCAATAATCACCAGGGGTGATTACTGACAAGGATTGAAGACAGTGGTTCAGACGAGTTAGTCCAAGATGGAGCTTATGCTCCATCTTTTGGAGATTAATCCTATAAAACTGGAGCTTTTCCACCTATGTTGGCATTCTTTTGACTACCGTAACTCCTCAACTATTTATGGGATTAACAAAAATTCCAATTCATATCTGTGCAAAGCCAATATACAAAGCCACTTTTTAGAATCAGCGGATTTATGTCCAAGAGTTAAAGTAAAAAAGTGATGTTGTTCACAACATCTCAGCTGTTTAAAGATTAATGCAGGAAAGCAGATTGAAATGGTTTGAGAAAAGGGACAACGACTACATTGGTTTAAAAAAAAAGATTCTGACTGAAGGAGGCCAAAAAGGAGGTTCATGGAGGTAGAGAAGGAGGAGATGAGGGAGAGAGTTAGATGGAGGCTGGTGATTCATTGTGGAGGCCCCTGAATGAAGCAGCTGAAAGGCAAGGAATGAGACGCAGAGTAGCTGGGACAGTTTAAGAAAGGACACGAGGAACTAATTTTTTTCCATACATGTTAAAAATCCAAATCCATTTTTATATGCTGCCCATTCCCTTTCAAAGGCCACTGCTCCTCCAGTACGCCTCTGGATCACCGTCCAGGTTCCATGTCCACCCATCTCACAGTAAGCCTGAGCAGGAAAACATGAAGGAATTTATTCTTTTTACTAAAACCTATATTTCAAAACAGGAATAAAAGGTATTTTAACTAGTTTTATCTTTTACCTAATTCAAAAGTTTCACACTGAGAAAAGCTTGGCTTAGTAGAGAGCAGGAATGTGCTGATTAGAAAGTTGCGTCCTCGTTTTAATATCAACATTTTGATGTGTCCTTGGGGAGGGCACGAGGCCTTTGCTTGGTGTTTCATGCAGTGATTAAACTATATCAAACGATTCTATTCTTTGAGCAACTTCTAGGGGTGATCAGATTTCATCAACAGTCCATGGAAGACGTGAAACTAAACAGAAAAACCTGAACGGGTGAAGAACTGGATCAAGCCGTCAGAAAAAAGTGGTACATTGGATCAATTAACAAAAGTTCTTTAATTTGTTACAATATTTTTTTTTAATCAAATTTAAATTTTGGGTTAATAGTTTGCTTAACTCATGTTTTCTTTAGATTCCAGCATTTCTACTGGATCTTCCCAAACCTCCATTAACTCTTTAACTACCCTATAAGACAAAATCAATTAAAAAGATGTTTGAGCTTGATGTTTCAAGAGCTATCCGGGTCAGTTTTTCATACCACGACCCAGTAGGAGCTGCAAAATCATTCTTTATCTATACTATGATTAATATAAGAAAAAGATGATTCTTTATTTTTTCCGGCAGAAATGAAACATGTGCACAAAGAGAAGATAGCTTTTTTTCAAAATATAAAATAGTTTACAACTTTTGACGGAGGTCTGTATGACGATCTTTCAAAATAAAAGACACCCAGTAGTGGTAGGTAATGTGACCTTGGTAGTAATTAATATATATATATATTTAAATATGTGGTGCATCTCAGCCAGAAATGTCCCAGTCTAATCAAACAATAATAAAATCAAACATTTTACTGTTACCATATTTTTTAACCACACTTAAAATCCTTGAATTTGTTCAAATGTAGATAAAAAGGTTTATAATCCATAATGTTTGAGTCATTTGCTTGTTTTTACATTCCAGTAACTTTTAAAGTTAAAAACTTTATATGTTTCTTTAACCAGAGAGCCATAATGGAAGGGAAGATGCAGACCCCTGAACTAAGGGGAGGAATAATCACAATCAATGCTTTTTAAACTATGTTTTCTAAAATAGCTCTACTATTTGGTTGAACAGGCAGTTTAAGGGTATTAAACACACTGATTACCTATTTCTACATTCTGCTGCTTAATAGGAAGCTTTTTTGTTTTTATTGTTAAAAAAAAACAAGCTTGAAAGAATTTCATTAATTACTATGTAAAGTATACTTTTTTAGGATTCCACATCTTTCTTTGTTGTTAATAAACAAACGAACAGGATTGATGGTTCCTAAAAGTTCCAAAACTGCTTCCTTCCTGAGTTAATTGACTGTTTACTTGTCTAAATTTGAAAGAAGTGAAGAGAAAAAGTCATGTTTGATACCTGAAAGCTATACTTAAACCCTTCAGGCTGGATGACGTAAACCCCACTGGCTCCATGTGGTGAAAATGTTTGAATGTATGAGCAGTCGGGGGGTCCACCTGACCGGAGAGGAAGAAACCATGTTACAGTAAATACAGTCTCTTGCTGTCGATGGGAAGAATTAACTAAATGTTCTTTACCTGTGTGTCCTGGTCCGCTCTTCTGTTAGGAGTCAAGAAAAACAAGGAAGACTTAACCTTTGTGTGGACAGTTATTTGCACAGCATATATATAGTTAGCATTATTTACCTGAGTCTGGGCAGAGCAGATAGAGACAAGACTCAACATAAGTCCAGACCAGCCAAGGAGACCTCCCATCTTGACCTGAGTTTGGGAGCAACACATCCGTTTCAGTGTTAGATGTTACAGATCAAACTTTTCTCAGAGGAAAAAACGATCAAAACAATGAATTTAACCCTTGCATTTAACTAAGTTCTTCTCTACAAACCCAACAGTTAACACAAACCTGTTTGCTGTGTGGTCCTTGAGTCGCAGCTCAAAGTCACTCAGCAATCAGCACCTTTTAAACTCTGTCTGGGCTGCCACAGCTCCTCCCTTTGTCATCGTGAACGTCGTCATTCCTGTAGGGCAGGGGTCAGCAGCTATGGCATGAAGAGCCAATTCAAAATGTTCTCCTCAACAACTGTGCCTTCACCACCTATAGTGTGATCTCTGTTGTTATTCACCTTTCGGTTTATCCTGACAGGAATCAGCATTCACTGATGCACACAGGTGGTTATACAGAGAGTTTTACATCGGATGCTCTTCCTGACATAATCCTGTATTTTTAAGGCACAGAAAGATCAAGTTATGCAGCATCGTGAAGACTCCCGTCTAAGGACCCTCACTGGATTTTAGCTGATTGCCGTCCTGGGAGCTGAACGTCGTGCATCCAGCCAACTGAGTTATCCAGCCAGTTACAACTATAATGTGAACATTAATACGAATAAATACAAAAACATTTGCAATATATCTGGAAAAAAATGTAATTCACAAACAGCAGGTCAAAGACCTTTTTAAAAAAAAAAAAAAAAAAAAAAGCATATTAGCTCAAAATTGTGATTCCATGAAAATATTGCACAAAGAAAAAAGTTGAAATAGTATTGCAACAATGCTTGGTTGAAATGAAAAGTACTGTATTTGTAGTGTGCCATACTAACAAGAACTGGATCAGAACAAGATATCATCAATATTTCTGAGAACTTCACAACAGTTAATAAAGAAAAAACACGAGTATGATTTTGGCTTTTTATTTTTGTTACATTATGAGACAGAACCTGAGGGACTTGTTAGTTCATTCTGTGATGAAGCTTTTATTGCAGGAAAAATTAAATGTTTTCACTTTTTTATTAGTTCACTATTTATAGTGATTTAAATATTCTGCAACTGGACATAAACTTTTGTTTCATGCTCCTCTGGTCCATCCAGAAACACGCGCTCAAATCGCCACACTTGTCTCAACGGTAACAGTTTCAAAACTCAGGAATTATCACAGCTGTTTAATTTCACTGCATTTTTTTTCCCCACGGTGCGCATTAATTTAAATCATACGATCCTGAAGGCGGCTGCTGAGAGTAATATGTGTTGTGTGAAACGATAAAGCTTTATTGAAAAAAAAAAGAAAAAAGCTGCAGCGTTTATATTGGTGGGCGGGGTCATACACAGCGCTGCATGAATGGACTCTTTCTTTATAACGCCATGGGGGGTCAAAGATACTCGTGAAGAGATGATCCCTCTTTTCAAATCTGAAAAATACAAAAAGAACGACAAAATAGCTTTTTGTCGTCACACCCTGGTGTGCCACTGTCCTTCCCTCCGCGTGCCACCTAGGTTGCCGACCTCCTACATGGTTCTGAAATAAATACATTTATTTTTGGTGAAAATCTGACAGGAAAACAGGAGTTGATGGGAAATTGCAGTCTTTTGAAACCAGCCTCCAGTGGCCGTTTGAGGGATTTAATGTCACTGGATGTTTGCCAACCTTAGGAACATAGTTTTCAGATTTCCTTTGAGAAAATATAAATTGACGGACCATAAACTTTTATGAAGGCCAGCAGTTAAGTTTGTGATGTTTGAGAGGTACAAAAGTACTCCAGATTTTTAACTACTTGGCAATTTCTTTCACATCCTATTCAGTGAAGCCAATAAATATTTGAACACCCTGAAATTTTGCAAGTTCTTCCACTTAGAAATCATGGAGAGGTCTGAAGTGTTCATCTTAAACTCATGGCCACTGTGGGAGACATAATCTAAAAGAAAAAAAACTTTAAAAACAAAACAAAAAAATGTGGAAATGGCATTTTATGATTTTTGGATTAATGTATGTGTATGCTACTGCTGCAGATACGTATTTGAACACATGAATCAGCTGGAATTCTGACTCTCGAAGACCTGTTAGTCCTCTTTTAAGAAGTCCACCTCCACTCCACTTACTATTCTAAATTAGAATCAACTGTTTGAGGTGGTTATAGCTGCATAAAGACATCTGTCCACACCAAACAGACAATAAGACTCCAACTACTAACATGGCCAAGACCAAGGAGCTGTCCTAAGACACCAGAGACTAAATTGTAGACCTCCACAAGACTGGAAAAGGCTACGGGGAAATTACTAAGTAGCTCGGTGTCAAAAGATCCACTGTTGGAGGGATTCTTAGAAAATGGAAGAAGAATAGTCTCATTAGTCAGAGCATTGAAGATGGGTCATTCCTGGGTCTTCAAACATGACAATGACCCGAAACACATAAGAAGCATATCAAGGTTCTGGGGTGGTCTAGCTAGCCTCCAGACCCAAACCCAATAGAAAATATTTGGAGGAGCTCAAACTGTGATTCTCAGTGACAGCTCAGAAACCTGAGTGGTCTAGAGGAGATCTGTGAGGAGGAGTGGGCCAAAATCCCTCCTGCAGTCAGTACAAACCTGGAGAAGAACTGCAAGAAATATTTGACCTGTGGAATCACAAACAAAGGCTCCTGTACCAAATAGTAACATTAGTTTTCTTTATACAACCTCAGTCTTCTGCTTTTAACGCCACTGAGAAAGTATTTATGACATCAAACTGTTGTTTCAAGAAATGGGGTCATGGCAGATCTTTGGAGTTTAATCAGCTTTTTGGTGAAACTGTGACAGCTTGACACACAACATGTGATGATTCACAAATCAGTAAGGATTTCAGGCCAGCAGCTGTTACATGTTTCTGTGCTGACTTGCTAAGATAAGGTTGAATATACAAAGGATGACAAGCTTCACATACAAGATAACCTCTTCAAAAACAGCGACATCCTTTTATTATGATTAAATTGTTACAGATAATAAAAAGGATAAAAGATAAAAGATTGACCTGCGAAATCACAAAGGCTACCGTACAAAACAGTAACGTTAATTTTCCAAGGTGTTCAAATATCTGCAGCAGTAGCATACAAATAAATCACTTACAATGTAATTTCCAGATTTTTTAAGATGATGTCGCTCTCAGTGGGCATGGACATAAGATTTACATTTCAGACCCTCCTTGATTTCTAAATGGGAGACCTTGCAAAAATTAAAAGTATTTCCCTCACTGTATGGTGCATTTGTGAGTTTTATTTCTTTTATAACTACACTTAAGAAAATGTACCTTTTAATAAGCAATAATCTAAATTATCTAAAAAAAACAATCTTCATAAAAGTGGAAGTGGCAATCACTGATCGGAGCAATGTGATAAAAGGGGTTGTGTACGGTGTTTTTGCAGACATGACGGAGAAGGAAATTAAAGATAATGTGGTTGGAGGAGATGTGGTGGAGGTCAAGAGATTTAAGGTTCGTGAAGGTGGGAATCCGTGTGCCCCGGTTTTGCTCTCCTTCAAAGGGGACACGCTCCCGTTGAGGGTATTTCTTGGTTGTTTTTCCTATCTGGTTAAACCTTATTTGAGACCCCCGTTGCGAAGTTTCAAATGTCAGCGTTTTGGGCATGTGGCAATTGCATGCAGAGGAGATAGGCGCTGTTTAAAATGTGGGTAATCATGATGTCGCTAGTTGTGATGGGTCTGCTTTGAAATGCTGTAACTGTGGAGGCTGTCATATGGCGTCGTCTAAGGAGTGTGGCTTTTTCATTAAAGCGGGACAGGTCCAAGATGTCAGGCAGCAGCATAATCTTTCTTATGCGGAAGCCGTGAGAAGAGTTAATGTTGATGTTCCTACCAGAGTTTCGGTGACTTCTCCTGCAAGTCGGAGTTTGTTGGCAGGCTCGCCTTCTACCGTGGGTGTTGAGGCAGTTAATTTGACGGTCCGTAAGGAAGCGTTGGTAGTCAATGTTGTGTATGGTACTCGAGGCAAGAAGTCAAGATCTGATAGTATTAAGTTTGTGTCTGAGTCTGCTACTAGATTTTTGGGTGTTGGGGATTTTGCTCCTCAATCTCTGCATGAGTTTATGAAAGCTGGTCAAGGCTGCAGTTCTGAAAGGGAGGTGGATAGAGAAGGAGACTGTAGTGTTGAAGGAGTGTTTGTTGAAGACATGGATGGAGTCTAAAGATTGATGTTTTCTATTGTACAATGGAATGCTAGGAGTCTTATAGCTAATGGACAGGAATTTAAAAGGTTTATTCCAGATTTTAATCCAAAGTCAGATTTAATTTGTGTGCAAGAGACATGGTTGAAACCTCATCTGGATTTTTTGATATGAAAGTGTGCGTAGAGATAGATCAGATAGGAGTGGTGGTCACGTTCATAAGGAGTGGAGTGCAGTTCAGGGTCTGTCATTGGGAGGGTAATCTTGAATGTGTTATATGTGAGGTGTGGTGTGATGATGGAAAAATGCACCTGGTGAACTGTTATAATCCCAACGCACGCTTGATCCTGACTGAACTGGAAGACATTTTAAATAAGACTGGGCGGTCTGCTGTATGGGTAGGGGATTTTAATGCCCATAACCCGCTGTGGGGGAGTGAGAAAAGGGACTTTAATGGAGCCGTTCCTGAGGATTTTCTGGACGTCTCTGGCTTTGTAATGTTGAACACAAGCAAATCAACTCGGTTTGATGTGCCCTCAAATAAAAAGTCGTGCCTCGATCTAACTTTTTCCTCCCCAAGACTGGCGAGGGTTGGTGAATGGGCTGTGTTGCAGACGAATATGAAGGGAAGTGATCATTTCCCGGTTGTGTGCAGATTTGGTAGGACTCTGGTGATGGATCCGGAGGACAGCATCCAAAGATTTGATTTTTCTCGAGCTGACTGGCAAAGATTTCAAAAGGGAACAGCTTCTGGTTTGGAGTTTGTGAACAGTGATGGTAGAATAGATGAGATGTGGGACTCGTTGAAGTTTATGATTCTGACGGTTGCTTTGGAAACCATTCCTGTCAGAAAAGGCCCTAAAGGTCGTGTTATAGTTCCTTGGTGGAATGTGAAGTGTAGTGAGGCAATCAGACAGAGGCAGAGTGCATTTAGGAAAGTTCGTAAGTACCCAACACTGGAAAATGTTGTTGCCTTTAAAAGATGTAGGGCGTTGGCGCGGAAAGTGATAAAAACTGAAAAGAGAAATTATCGGAGACGGTTTTGTGGTTCCTTAGGTCCTGATACCTCGGTGGTGCACCTTTGGCGGAAGATACGCCGCATGTCTGGAACGGTGGTGAAAATTACAATCCCACTTTTGAGTGATGGTCATAAAGTGGCAAATACCAGTGCAGATAAAGCAAATATGATTGTTCAAGTTTTTAAAAGAGTACATGATCCTGTATGTCTGAGTACTGAAATTCTTGAGTCCAGAAAACTGTTATTGGGAAACGATTTTGGGGCTGCACGGTGGCGCAGTGGTTAGCGCTCTTGCCTCACAGCGAGAAGGCCCTGGTTCGACTCCCGGCTGGGACCTTTCTGTGTGGAGTTTGCATGTTCTCCCCGTGCATGCGTGGGTTTTCACCGGGGACTCCGGCTTCCTCCCACCGTCCAAAAACATGCTTCATAGGTTAATTGGTGACTCTAAATTGTCCCTAGGTGTGAATGTGAGAGTGGATGGGTGTGTGATTGAGGCCCTGAGACGGACTGGTGACCTGTCCAGGGTGAACCCCGCCTTCGCCCTTCAGTAGCCGGGATAGGCTCCGGCACCCCGCGACCCCGAAAGGGAAGAAGCGGTCAAGAAGATTGATGGATGGATGGATGGAAACGATTTTGGGTATGTGGGAATACCTGCTTCGAATATCTCTTATAATGTGTATTTCTCTTTTAGAGAGTTTAAAGACGCTATATCCCGGGGGGTGAACACAGCCCCTGGTAAGGATCAGCTTAGTTATTTAATGTTACAACATTTGGATGAAGGCACAAAACATGACATGCTAATGTTATTTAATTATATTTGGGAGGCGGGTATATTACCTAAAGCCTGGAAGCATTCAATTATAGTTCCAATCCTAAAACCAGGAAAAGATCCTTCTTCTCCATCTTCATATAGACCTATAGCTTTGACATCTGTGGTGTGCAAAGTGATGGAGAGGATGGTGACAAATAGACTTGAGTATTACCTTGAAAGCAGTGTTTTTTTTTTTGTTAAGTATCAGAATGGTTTTCGGAAGGGGAGAAGCACTTTAGATTCGATTGCAGGCTTGGACAGGGATGTTAGGAGGAGGATGATAAATAGGGAGGCTGTGTTGTCTGTGTTTTTGGATATTGAACGGGCATATGATACCTTATGGAAAGAAGGCCTGTTGCTTAAATTGCAAAAAGCAGGGGTTTGTGGTAGACTGTTTCATTGGATTGAAAATTTCTTGAAAGACAGATCAATACAGGTTAGGGTGGGGGCTGTTTTATCAGAAGTGATTGGAGTGGAGAATGGAACTCCACAAGGTGCAGTTATTAGCCCAGTTTTATTCAATATTATGATTAATGATATATTTGATGATGTTGATATCACCTTCGGTAAGTCTTTGTTTGCTGATGATGGAGCTATCTGAAAATGTGGAAAAAATGTTCACCGATTCAGACACCTACCTGCTCAGAGCGGTATTCTGATCGCACAGTGCTGTTTGATCCCTCGGACTGCAAACTGCCTGCTGGACTCCTGGCTTTTCCCTCCTTAGTGGAGGTGTTCCGAGGTACGGTGAATATCCCCATTGTTAACGTTGGCTCTACAGATATCTCTTTAAATTCTCGCACCCTTCTAGGCATACTGGACACAGTTCATGTTGTTAGCCTCCCGGCTGGGATCAGCAAGGTGGCTTCTGTGGGGTCACAGGTTGCTTTGCCAACTGTGCCAGCCCAGATAGGGGGCATTGACCCTTCCATGCTGGCGGCTGAGGATCAAGATGAGGTTACGTCATTCGTAAGCAGATACAGTTCTGTCTTTTCTACTCATGATGGAGGTTTGTGGTGCTCTAACCTTCTTTCACACGATATCCCTCTCCTTGATGATACACCAGTCCAGCAGAAGTACAGACGAATCCCACCTTAAGAATATGAGGTGGTAAAGGAACACATCAACCAGTTGTTAAAAACGAGATCATCAGGGAGAGTAGTAGTCCGTACTTGTACTGGTATAGAAAAAGGATGGCAGCCTTCGAATGTGTGTTGATTACCGTCCTTTGAAGACACGAGTTTGAATATTTTAATATTTGAGGTTTTATTGAAAATATCAACCTTTCATTTGAGCAGATATGCACATGGATCCAAACGTCTCAGCCTCTTCGTTACACACGTATTTTAGGTGTGATCAGCAAAAAACCCGATAGACATTAATGTTGGCCACATTTAAAAACTTCAGCACAGACACGCATCGCTGCATTAATGGATTCCCAGGATAAATGTACTTGTTTCACTTGGTATTTTAGGGGATAATTGTAAGAACAGGAATGGTTTGGTTCTCTGAAAATGTTAAGAGCAGCTATCGAGCCACGTATTTTCCACTTTCAAAATAAGAGCTGAAAAGTTAAAAAACGATCTTAGGGCGAGCGTATTTTATAACATGATGTGGAAATAATCACTTTCAAATTTTTGGCAACAGTTTTGTAATGTCAGACATGCTGGAATTACCTTACTTTTGCACTGTTTACAATAATAGCCAAAGCTATTGCTAATGTTAGCATTAGCACAGATTAAAAGAATAAAATCACAAGTACCTTCGTAATCAAACGAGCAGCATTCAATGAAGTACTTGTAACCTTCGTCTAACTTTAACCGGGTTGTCAGAGAGAAATGGTCCTTCACTCGTTTAATGTACTCCATAGGAATTTGGGGAAACAGCTGTGCTGTGGGATGGGTAGGGGCCTGACCCTCTTGACTACCGGGTTGAAGTCCAACACTGAGCTGGGGCCTCACAAGTAAGCCCACAAAGGTCTGTCGCCTCTCACCATGAGCAATCCAGAATGGTTCAGAGTCCAACCCCTGTTGAGGGACTGAGTTTCAGAGACCATGATTTGCATGGCGGTGGATCTAACTATATCTAGCCACTACCTTTCAAACTCAGCCTCCTTCCCTCCCAGAGAGAAGATGTTCCACGTTCCCAGAACCAACATTCCATGACCAGGATTTGGGTCACAAGGCACCATCCTTCGACTGCCACCCAAACCACATTGCACCGGGCACTTTGGAGTTCTCTTACAGACTGTTGGCCAACAAGAGACTTATCTCATCCATCCATCCATCCATATTCTTAAGCTCATCCGGGACCGGGTCGTGAGGGCAGCAGTCTAAGCAAAGATGCTCAGACTTCCCTCTCCCCGGCCTTCTCCTCCAGACTTATCCCATGTCGTCTATTCAGGCTGAACCCGGCTGGGACTTGTGGGACTGTGGCGAGCCCCAGCCAAAGAGGTTCATCTATGAGCCCCAACTAAGGTCTGGTTCAAGAGTGGGGCCCTGGTGATGCCAATCTGGGTGATGTAACAGGGTCTTGATGCTCACCTGCTTTAAAAACGAACTGAAAACACAATAAAAAAACCCTCCTCTTTTATCCAGGCTTGGGACTGGCAAAGTAATTTAAAAAATCACTTAGGCAGAGTTATTTTTTTTTTGTGTGTTTTAATTTTGCTTTGCTCAATTTAAAACTAATTTTAGCGGCTGGCGTTAATGGGGGAAACCGGAGTACCCGGAGAAAAACCCCCAAAAGTTTGGGTGGAACAGGATGTTAAAGCGAGGACTTAATAGTGGAAGGTTACGAGGAAAGTATCAGTGGAGAATATGAGAGAGTATTTGACAGTCAATGCTTCTAAATATTTACCTACATTGAAATAATCTATGATCCTGTTCCTGTATTTAACAGCCGCATTGACCACTGAAACTCCCATCTCGTACATCCATCAGCAAACATAATTTAAAATTAAACTTAACTTTTTAGAAAAATAATAATTTTTTTACCAAATTACACTTGTGCTGTAGCAGCTCTAC
>NC_050534.1:3235757-3242565 GCF_002922805.2 Oryzias melastigma
CCAACAACTGGGTGGTGTGTGTGTGGGGGGGGGTTATAAAATACAATAATAATAATAATAATATAATAATAACAATAATATAATCAGAGAATAAAAAAGCAGATTTTAACTAGAATCCCCACAAAGTTTTGTTTGTTTATCTGGTGGTTTTAATTATTTAACTTTTTATAAAAAATACAATTTAAAAAACATTTTATACAAGCAAAAAACCCAAAACAAAACATCAAAATCAAAATTGAATTAATCTACAATCCTTTCAATATCCTACACGGTTCATACTAAACAATTACAATATATATATATATATTTTGATTGTAACTAGAATTGACACATAGTTAGTTTATCTGGTGTTCTGGCAAAGCGGTTTTTATTTATCCTAATGATCCTAATGATCCTAATGATCCTAATGATCCTAATGATCCTAATGCCTAATTCCGTCTTTGCTCCACTGTGTGTCTTTGTATATAATGATGACCCGATTAATCGGAACTTTCTGTGCACCTTTCATAAAAAAAGATTGTGCTATTTTTCCTAATGTCTCTATTATTCTTTTTTGAAGTATATATCTCGTCATCATCGGCTAGAAGGAGGACTTCATCTTTTGCGATATATGTGTAGAAGTGAGCAGATTTGTTGCTTAATATTTCGTGACAAATAACAGAAGCCAGGCGATACTTCTGGTTTCTGCCATTGACTGGAATGTACATGTAATCATCTGCTGTCACTTCCCTTCTGTCCTTAGCCTTGACTGCATTTCTGGGTACATACAGGGTTATCAAGTCCGAGTCTCCAAACCAAATGTGTCTTGTGACCTCTGCTGAGCACATCTGGCATGTTTTTTTAACTCCGCAGACATTTCCAACGGCCTCATCAAAAAGTGAGGTAAGAGAAACCTTGTGAGCAGATTGTTGTGCTACAAAGAACAGATCATCTCTGTGATCCACTGTGGTTGTGCTGTACGTGCACCGGTCACATTCTTCTATGCATTTAATCTTGAGACTTGTTTCAACTCCACACATATGCAGCCAGCCCAGAAACGGTTCCACAAAGTCAGCGACATCGTTTTCTGCTCCGAAAACTAGTGTGGGCCTGAATTCACTTAACTCTTGAAGAACAGGCGCTATATCCGATGGGTTAAAATGACGGCCTGGATTATGTAGCGCATCCAGAAACAGTCTGGTGCATATTGGTGTATCAGAGATATCCTCCAAGTCTTCTATGAGCATTGTCTGAAATTTCTCCTTGATTATGTTGACGCCTAATACTCCTTGTAAAGCGGCGTTCAGCCAGCAGTTACAGAAACAGTTAAAGAACGTACACACTGAAGAAAGTAAAGCCTCGCTCTTGTCCTGGACTGGTGTGTTTTGCTGTTCTCTCTCCAATGTATTTTCTTCAGTACCATCATTTAAATTGAAGGAACTGATTGGGGGAGGATCAGAAGCTACAGGGTTGTCTTCTGATGCTGCAGACATAACATCACAATCCGAAAACCCGTGGAAGCTGTATACACTAGCTGCTTCCGATGCATTTTCGTTTTGACCTTTTGTAAGCTCTGTTTCTGAATCGAAAGATTTAGAAAAGACCAAATCAATAGGTGAGTAGTTGCTACAAGATGGGAAAGATGTCCTAGACTGATGGGAGTCTGAGTTTACAACGTTCATGGGAGTTATTTCTGGCATATTTTTGTTTTGATCTGTTTCAGGAACCAAGGGTGATGATGGTGAAGCCTCAGAATCATGGTCCATACAAAAGTCAATGCTAGTCACACTGGTTATTTCCAATACGTCGTCATTTGGATCTTTAGCAAGTTTGGTTTCACAAACTAAGGGTAATGATGGTGAAGCCCAAGAATCATCGTCCATACATGGGTCAGTGCTGGTCACTCTGGCTAATTCACAAACATCTTCTTTGGGATTTTTTGGAAGTTCTGTTTCAGAAACTAAGGGTTCTGAAAGGAACAAATCAGCAGGTATGGAGATGATTGTAGATTCTGAAGATGTCTTTGCCTGATTGCAAACTGAGTTTCCAATGTTGGAGCTGGTTATTTCGGGCGATATTCTGTTTGGGTTTTTTCCAGTCATTTTCTTGAAAATGAAGGAAATCGTAGAGGGAGAGTTAGAAACTTTTGTTGAGGTTTTTGATGGTACTGAGGTCTCCCTATTGTGGTTGGAAAATGAATTATCCACGTTCACGCTGGTTATTTCAGGGGATTCTTTGTTCTTCTTTTTTCCAAGCTTTTTCTTTAAGCTTAAAAATGGCTTTTTAATTTTTCTGAAAGCTCCAGAAAAAAAGCCACTGACACTGCTAACTTTTCCGAGAGAAGGCATCTTTATTTCTTTATCTTTCTCTTCTTTATCTTTGCTACCTCTGCTCCTGTTATCCGTTGGATGAGAACTTCCAACCTGTTTCAGGTCACTTCAAGACATTTGCTCCTGACATCATTGTATTCCTTTCTTTGATCAAATGACATCAAATGACATCAAATCCCATCACCTTTTTTTTCCACGGCATCATATTAGGTCATCTAACATCTCATGACATCATCAGATTGGAGCAACGAAATTATCGCGAGATCTCGTGAGGCTCTCGCGAGACTAACGCCGGACTCGCGCGATAATCTCGCGAGACCTGGTCTATGAGGGGGGCGTACCCCCTGACTTTTGCTTACAGAAAATAGACGAGCTGTTGCTGCATTGATCAGGAGCAGCAGGGCTGAGTGGAGCGGCATGGGGAATTAACACTGGAACTGGTGAGTGTTTTTGCTTATATCATGGTGTTACTTTTGCGTGTTTGAGTCGCCAAGATGGCGGAACAAGCGGTTAAACTTTTCTGGGCTCCGAATGGAAGAAACAACTCTTTCATTTCAGAAGTTCAGTCAAAGCTTAAGAAAACACCAGCTAAAGAACTCCGACCTGTTCCAGCTTGATATAGATTTGCTTTCCCACTGTTTTCATTATATTTTCGTACTGAGACCACGGGGGGAAATTGGCTAACATTAGCAAAGACCATGAGTGCCACCTAGTGGCTTCAGGACATACATGCAGAGGGAAGATGTTGATGGATGGATGAGCATTCTTTACTATGTAAAGCATAATTTAGTCCAGGTTTGAGCTGTCTAGATGCTGTAGATTTTGAACAGGACCTGTTCTTAGGTGGTCAGAGTGTGAAAAATACAGTGGAATGCTCTCGCGAATCCGATGCTAACTTCACGTCGTCTTTCTTTGTTTGTGTTTGTTTCTTTGCATTTTAGTTTAAGAGAGAACCCTGTAAAAATGGTTAATGGTTTAAAAAAATTACACCTACATTTCTGAAATGTAAAAATATGTTTTACAATTGGTAGAGAAAAAAGAATCCATATCAAATTTAGGATATCTGCATCAATATCAACAATTTTGGAATGTAATCTTAGGCAAAACACAGACTTGTTATGTTCATATTTAGCTGCATATATGTGTATATTTTTTTTTATCTTTCCTCTTTAAGTCTTTTCTGTATCGGTAGACAACAGCTTAATCATATGACAGCGTCATAGTTTTTTTTTTTTTTTACTTTTCTTTTTGTGAATAGAGAACTAAAAATACACAGCCAACGATGAAGATTTGTGTTAGTTTTTACTCAAAAGTGTTACATAATACATTTCTAAACAACACAAGACCAAACTAAAGCATTCAGGAGCTTTATAAGGAAAATACATGAGAGCAGAGGTCTAAAACATTGGAATTCAGGTCATCGTGATAGAAGGGATTTAATTGGTAGAATGTGGTCTGAACTTGGAAGAAGACTTGTTGAAACTGAGACTTTATTGAGAAGATCTACATACATCCAGGATAATTCTAGATTTACTGGATGCTGAAGTTCTTTGTTGTGGTCGCTGAGAAAAAAGTATTATTGTAAATATTAGAATAATGAGGTTAATTTCTTCTGATAACTCCACAAAACATAGTGTATCCCAGAGTTTCTGCTACACAACTTTATGCAGTTTTGTTCTGTTTTTTTTACTATACTCATTTTGCTACACAATAAAAAAAAAAAGAAGGAATGGAAATCAGCATGTGGCTAACCACAAACTTCATCTGATCATGTGACACAGCCAGTATCCGTATTCAGTACGAGCTGGAGTACACTGAGGGCATCAGCCAGATGATGCGCATTCCCGAGATGCTAAAAGTGGCTCCTCACGCCCCGGAGGACCCCGCTGTGGGAAAACAGGATCTATTCCCAAGTGTCATAATGCAAGTCCCTGAAAGAATTGTGATTGCAGGTTTGTTTGCTGCGAACTGTTTAGTTGTCATGAATGCATTTTGCTTATAAAATGAGACCTCACCATCAGCATGTTCACCCTGACATGTTTATTGCTTGATTCAAGTAGAAGTTTGTCTACTTCAAGCATTTGTCTGAACATTCGTTTAATGCCAAACAGACTCAATATTCATGAAAAAGTGTAATTATATTTGGCCCACGAGGCAATTTCAAATTAATATTAGAGCTGGCCCGCCGATATAATACGGTGGAAGCACTGTAACACCGCATTCACCGCTTATACTACAAATCCCATAATGCTCTGCTGTTGTTTTTCACCTCAATTAGGACAGAGGCAGACACGCCCCCTCCTGTGTCAGTATCGTCTATGGTAGCGGACTTGGATGTTAGAAAGTAGTGATCTGTCTTCTTGCTCAATCCTTTGGCTGAAAGCCCCGGCACACCTCACATCCCCGTGCCTCTCCCCCTGACCACACTCAAACTACAGCTCTCACTGTGTTACCCTACAAAAAATGGGGAAAAGAAAGTCAGAAATAGAACTTTTCTGGACAGGTGGGAGGTGACAGGTGGCTAAGCTGCGGAAAACTGCTGAACTGATTTTTATTTTTTAACTGCGTGAAGAAATCCGTCAGTTTCTGGAAAGCAAAGGGAAGGACACAGCAGAGCTCCAGGAGCTAAAGTTTCTGTGTGAGCTGGTCTTTCTGTGTGTGACATCTCAAACCACCTCGGTGTGCTGGACCTGCAGCTGCAGGGGCGGGGACGCATCATCCCAGATATGTATGCGTCATTGAGAGCTTTAAAACCAAGATGTGCCTGTGGGAGAATCAGATGCTACAAGAAGACTTTGACCATTTCTCCTGCTGCCAAACCATAAAAACGCAGATCTCTACCGCCGTGTGCGCACAGTTTGCTGAAAAACTCAGTGTGCTTGGCGCTGAATTTATCCGGCGATTTGGCGACTTTGATGTCCAGAAAACTAGATTTGAACTGCTTAGTAATCCCTTCACAGTTGATGTGGGAAAAGCACCAACCAACCTCCAAATGGAGCTGATTGAATTCCAGTGTAATGAAACGCCGAATTCTAAGTTGGAGGCTGCTGGGGCCGCACAGTTCCCACAGTTCATCCCTGACACGATGCCTCAGCTCCGCACCAAAGTTGCTTTCCATGTTTGGTAGCACTTACTTATGTGAGCAACTTTTCTCCTCAATGAATATGATGAAAACGCCTCACAGGAGACGTCTGACTGACGAACACCTTTGTTTGATAATGAAGGTTTCTTCAGCTCAAACCCTGAGCCCCGACATTGATGAACTGGCATCCAAGAAAAGATGCCAGGTATCTGGTTTGGGCGCATCAGAGTAGATCAGTGTGTCGCAAAATGAGCAGTAAATGCATTTTCTATGCACTTTTTTTGCTACTCCGAGGCCTGAATGGTTGATTTATTCATAGTTATGTTGTTTTATTTTCAGATTTATTAGCCTGTGTAAGAAGCTAATTTCCACATTTACCTCAGAGGGCTGCAAACATAAAGGAGGCATTCAATTTGTATTTAAATCTTATTTAATATGCCATTGATATGTTTTATTATTATCATTATTATTATTATCAACTTGAGTTTGCATGCCTACACTTTAAAGTTATATAAGCCTTGCTTGTTCAATATTCATTGTTAAGTCAAAACTGGTTTGATAACATATTAAAAGTGTAATTTGTTCAACCTTGACCCGCGGCTTTGTTTAATTTAAAATTTTGGCCCACTGTGTATTTGAGTTTGACACCCCTGTTCTAGCCCATTCCTGTAGAGCAGGGGTCTCAAACTCAAATCAGCCGGGGGCCGCTGGAGGCGGAGTCTAGGTGAGGCCGGGCCGCATCAGGATTTTCACAAGAAAATCGTTGAGAAAACATTCTAGTGTTCTCAGATATCTTTATTTTTAACATAAAATAATGAATAAATAATGAACGACGTGTATAGATCTTTGTGTGTGATTTATATATATAAAAAAAAGGGGTAGTTAATGTCCGTTTCTGAAATAGTTTATATTGAAGATTAAATTTAAGATATATTGCTAGGGGGTAGGATTGAAAAAGTTTTTTAAACTTTTTCCTACTCCATTTCGAACTACATAATAGAGGTGTAATGTATTTATTTATAATTTATATAGAATTTTCTGTTGTTGTTTTCTTGTTTTTTACCATGTACATTAAAAGATGAATAAAAAAACAAATAAATTAGTAAGAAATAAATAAAATAATAATAATGACCAAACAACAGATACAGACAACTGAAGAAACCACATATTGACTGACTGACTAGAGAAAACTCATTATTTTGATTCAGTTTCAAATATCTTTAATAAAAGATATTATTTGAAGCCCCGGTAACGAGAAAATCTTTGAAGGATTTCATTTTTTGTAGATTATTGTAGAACTCTCCTTACAATAAATAAATCTGACCGACATTGGTGGACAAAAGTGTTGGTACCCCTCAGTTAAAGAAGGACAAACCCACAATTCTCACTGAAATCACTTGAAACTTACAAAAGTAAC